>NW_024062426.1:0-55095 GCF_006381635.1 Hibiscus syriacus
TCTAGAAAGTCCGGCTACTCTAGTTTCAATTTGATGTTGTTGGTGCCTACCTTGAAATTTAGCTGTTTATTCCAAGGGTGATCTTATGGCGGTCTGGAAGTATAAAAACGAGTTTATTTTGAAGGAAACAAGTTAGACAACACACTGTTGTTTTTCTTATCAAGGTACAGTCTGGTTTCTTGGTTCTCGGCGAAATTTCCTGCTTCCAATTCCTTTCGACCATCTTGTGGGTAATCCTGCTTTAGCTGATCCTTGGGTGTTGTAATAAACCCCTCGCTAGCTCGTTGTCTTGGTGCCCTCCTCCTAAGTGTTTCTTCAAGATGAATGTTAATGGGATTGTGGATAAGCTTTAGACTACAGGGGGAATAGGTGGTTTACTAAGGATGAACATGGCACGGTTGGACCTTTTCTGAAAGTGTTGGTTCGGGCCCTCCAATTTTGGCAAAATTGTTGGCTATCAAAGTCGGTTTATAGTTCTTCATGAATTCAGATTGGAGCTGAAGAGGAAGACTTATTTTGGAGAGTAATTGCAGCAAAGCCTTAGATTGGATCAAGACTCTGGGTTCTTGTCATGCTTTATTTATTTTGTTAGGAAGGAAATTGGGTCTTTGGTAGTAGATAAGAATGTTATTGTAAGGCATGTCAAAAGAGTTGTTAATTGTGAGGCGATGAATTAGCTAAAGATAGGAATTGGATGAGCTTGTGTTTTTGGTTTTCTAGGTTTTTTTTTTCTGTAAGGTGGTGTTGTACTGAACATTTTGTGTTTTTTTCTTGGTTGGTAATAAAATTTTGACGCACTCTTTTCCTCCTTCCAACGTGTTGAGATACCTCAGTACTTTGACGATTATGAAGGGGGTTTTTACGAGGCCTCCCTTTCTTATAAAAAAAATAATATGCAATTATAAGGCAAACTCTCCACAAATAATTAGTTGTTTTTGCAACTCGGAATAACTTAACAACTAGCTTACAAGCAAAGTTGAAGATTGTTAACTTATCATGTTTATAAGTAATAGTTACTACATCTATAACAATAATATCAAGTTTTCATCAAGAACAGCAAAATAGTAGAGTATGGCGGTTACAGTACAAATACTTGCCTGATCCCAGCATTTCAAGGATATCGTATCTGCATCTGCAGCAAACCAGCTTCCATTCGACATATGTACCACGGCATCACTCATAGGCAAGTCCTTCTTGTCTATAAAAATATGATATGTCAAATTGTTAATGACACAAAGTAAAGCCTGGTTTATAAATAAGGCGGTGAGATAGGGATGCCAAATACAAATACCTTAACTCAGGGTGCCTATCTAACACAATTGATATTGCTTGATGGACTGACATGTCTTTGGAGTGTTCATCCCTTACTTTCTCGGTCTAGAGGAATAAAAAGAAAGGATTCTCTCATGACATTAGAATACTCACTAATAGCAAAGATAAACTCTGGTCATGTATTTAATACAATACCTTTTTGAGTATTCTCTTGAATACATCTCCAGCTGCAACAACCATCTCTTGAGGAACTTTACGGCCATCCATATCAAAAAGTGTATAACTGATAAAAGTAAATTTAGATCATTACAAAAAAGATCAAGATAGTTCTAGCTATAACGATGGAAGCTATGGCTGCATGTTGGTTTTCATGCTGTACATAGAGAGTAACCCATGATTACATGTTAAACTATCACCTTTGGTTACTAGTAACCAACACATTCAGAAATACTAACACGTGATACAAAAGCATAAATTTGAGACTAATAAGAAATTAGAATGACCAACTGTTTTAACATGTTGGTTTTCATGCTGTACATAGAGATGTAATCCATGAAAGAACTATTACATGTTAAAACTATCATCTTTGGTTACTAGTAACTAATTAATACATTCAGAAAGTACTAATATGTGATACAAAGTATAAATTGAGACTAAATAAGAGATTACAATGGCCTACTGTTTAAAGGGAATAAAAGAAAAGAGAGATGAATTAGGAACCAACACCACTACCAATCGATGAAGGCCATGGGCAACATGAGAAGAAAAAAAATCAAAAGAAGGGCACAGTATTGGTATAACCGATATTGTCGTTTATCAGAAAGAACCACGCGTGATATCGAAAGCATTTGGAAACATACAAGTAGAACGTCATGAGAGATTACCTTCCAAATCATGGTCATAACACAGAGTTGTCATCACTAGTACGGTACAGTTTAAGACCCAGAGAGCAATTAAGGAGCTAAGGGATTCTCATTGCACACCCCGTGTAGCCTGAAATATTAAATGATAATTACAGATAATCCATAGATTCGTTATTTCATATTAGCTTCTTCAAACTTGGATCTTGGCAAATAAAATATAACCGACATCGAGAAATATGATTTGATGCTAGTAAAGAATACTCGATAACACTATTTAGTCAATTTAATCCTTCCATGGTTCACATTAGTGGCCAATTTCAGATCATCTCAAGCAATTTGCGAACAATTTAAACCAAAAACCTCGCATCTAGACAGAAGATGAAATCTAACGTTTCCCAGGTTTCATTCAATTAGAATTATGGAGAAACATCAAGATCTAAAGCTGTTGAAGAAGAGATGGCTTACCATGAGCTCCCATATCCACAGGGCAACCAAAAGTGTAATCGGTATGGATGCGGCCACCAAGTCTTTGTCGCGATTCCAGCAGGATTACCTGATGGAAAATATCATCAATTAAACAGAAAATAACAACGATAACATTAAAGCAACAACGATAATATAGAATTATACTTTGAAAGACGCATCATTGAGAGCACGTGCAGCAGCAAGGCCAGAAATACCACCTCCGATCACAATTACAGAAGGAACAGCGGGCTCCTCTGCCTATCAATACCTGATATATATATATATATATACAAACATATATAAAGAATTGAGCGTAGAACTCGTAAATCAAAATCAAATAAGCTGTGGATGATCAGAAACCGATTAATAACCTTGATAACGAAGCAGATCCATGGATTAGAAAAGAATATTTAAGGGTGTATAGGAGTGAGGAAATTAGAAATCAACGTGAAAGAATGGAAAGAAGGGAGATTAAGATGCCGGCAATGAAGCGGCTGAGATTGGAGGAGGAAGAGGAGCAACACGGCTTGTTCAAGGCGTTCATAAGGAAGTGGAAGGGTACCCAGAGGTTGGGACTGGCATAGATTATGGTTATATTATTATACAGTAACAGACAGAGGGCGAAGCTGGTGGAATAGGGAAGCCAATGGCGACGGAAACGGCGACGGAGACGGCGGATTTCTCCTTTATCTTCCTTCCACGAAGACTAAAGCAAATTTATCTCTTCCTCGCACAAATACCCCACAGCTAGACCATAAAACGATATATAGTACAAGTAGTCCCCGTGATGATCATTGAAGGGTTGTTTTGCAATAAATACAAATTTGAGGACCTCACGGCAAGTTACTAACAATAAATAAATAAGTCAAGGGATGAGATTATTGAGGGTAGTTTTGTAAAGAAACTTGAGCTGTTAAAGTATTTCTCATCCCATTTAATTCTATAAAGGTAAATTATTTAAAAAACTAAGTCCAGTCAATATAATATTTATCTATTTTATATACTTACTAAAAATTTTCTATTGTACTTTGGTAACTATTTTATATTTTTAAATTATAATTTATTGAACTTATATATTCAGTGACATATATTCTGATTTATATATGTTTATTATAGTTTTCATAATATTATTAATAATTTGATTTAATTTTATAAAAAAAACTGTATAATAAATCCTCGAGTCAAGGAAAATATTTTAAACTTTAAATCGAACTTATAAACTAAATGAAATTTGAGACAACTCGAATATTTTACACTTTAGAATTAAATCTCGTCCTACTGTCATTACAACTAATATAAATTATTAAAATGCACAATCAACGAACGAATAATTAAATATATTTAAATTCAAATCAAAATAAATTTAGAAAAACTCATAGGTAAAGATTTTAATTTAAATACTTAAACTCGTAATCTCAGTCTTTATAATACAATTGTATACTTATCGAATAATTATTAATACATTTTATATTTTTCATAATATTTTATTTAACTATAATAATTTATTATTATTATGAGTTAGAAGGTTTATTTTCCTTTTTTATTTTTTTTTTGTAGATATCAGACAACTTATTGATAATACATAAGATAACATTCAGCCCTCGTGATACTCATTTAGCGACATCACATGTTGATATTATACTTTTACTAGTATTTCGTGTTGTAATTTTATTTTAAGGTTTGTTTATATATATATATTTAATGTTAATAATTTGTAGGATGCAAAACCTTATATAGTTTATTATATTAAAATGAAACACATAAAAATGAATTTTAATTAAAATAAAAGTTAAAAAAAATAATACACGTACAATTAGGGATGGATACGGGATCTGAATCTCATCTGATTGGGTCGATTTTTTTTAAATCGACTTTGGGTCAAGTTTTTTCAGACGATATATTCGGATCGGGTTGAGTTCGATTTTAGGGTGAAAAATATCCGACCTAAAAAATAATTTAAATTTAACTTATATATTTAGGGATATTATGAAATAACCCTTTATATATATATATATTTCAATTAGATCCCTATTTTTATTGAATAAAAACAATGTATGTACGTATGTATATATATATATGTATGTATGTATGTATGTATGTATCAGGTCGGCTCGAGTCGGATCGAATTCAGATTTTTTATCAAAAAGTTGGGTCGATTTCTAGTCGAATAAAGTCAACTTTAATTTTGGATCGGTATGTTGGGATGGATGATATGGATGTTCGGATCGATTCAACCGAAACCCGACCCGAATCCCACCTATGTCAGTCCCAACATATAATATTTTAACTAAAACATAAATTTTTATTTTAAAATCTTATCAACAACTAATTATTTTAATACATGAGATTCAAATACAAGATCTCTCATCAACGTTTATAAATTTGATTTAGATTAATTAATAACGAGACTTAAATTACATAATCCAAGCAGAATCTATGAAATTGAGCTCAATTCGACTCGAAAACTCGCGAGCTTAAAATTTTCAAGTTCGACTCGAACTCGAAATCCTGGACTGAAGCTCGTGAGCAGCTCGAAATGAAAAAAAATTCTTAAACTTAACTCGATTGAAGCCTCAAACTCAAACTCGGACATGAACCTTAAATACATGAATCTTACTGTATTTTTAAAAAAATCAATACATAAATATTAATATTATTAATTTAGTTTTTTAAATAAAATCTTAATATATTATATTTTCGAGTTGCTCACGAGCTTTTCGAGTCGAATATCGAATAACTCGTTTCAGCTCATTAAGAACTCGAGTCGAGCTCGAGCTCGAGTTAAGTCCATTCGATTCGATTATTTATCAAGCCTTGATTAAATTGATCTCGAATAACTCATAATTTATCTCGTCTCATTTACTACCCTAAACCAGACAGGCAGGTCGGTCGGGACTATTAAGCCCTTTCACATGCACGGACGGTTGCTGCTGGATGGGCCAAAGCAGGAGGATGTTTTTATCGTTGTATTTTATGTCACCCTGCCGACATTTTTACTACTTTTGACGTAAGATATTTATTGTTTCCTTCTAATAAAGTCATCTTTTAAAGTTCGAATATCCAATTTCCCCCTTAAAGTCTTTTTTTTTAATTTAATTAATCAGCACTTCCTATGTCTTATTTTTTTATGTCGCACTCCCGATTTCAGGATTTTATCTTAATTAATTTAAATTAATTTACGTTATATATTTGATTTTAGTAGACAAGTCTTTTAATAATGATTTTTTTACATACATAAAGACTCAAACTTTAGTACTATTTAAGCGATATTAAGTTGTTTACCACTTGAATCAACCTGTTGATGTACTTCCTATGTCTTATTACTCCTTCAATTTTTAAAATTATCCCATTTAAATATCATATTAGAAAATTTAACAAACAACAATACTTATATTTCTTTTTTACCCTTATATATCTCATTTCTTTTACATTTATTAAAATAAATTAATCAAATTCATCTATCACTTTTTACGAATAATTCTTACCTTCTAAAGTTATGTACATAAATAATATAGGACATAAATTATAATTTTAAATTTTATTTATTTATTTTTAAATAATCTAAGATAATTATAATTTGGTGTGTTTAACTTTTTTTAATTAATGATATTTAAAAGAGTCCTAATCTCAAATCCCTAGAACGAAGACTGGAACGTTTGATAATATTCGGCGGATTTGTCCAAAATTTTATTAAATTATTTTTTAGATAAAAATATCACAGATAAAATAAAGGTGCGATATTGCACTTTTAGACAAGTGGGGCTGACACATAAGCACATCATAATGGCAGCCTCAGATCAATCTCTCCGACCCATACCCCCTTTGGGATAAATCTATGTATAGTCCCTCAATTTAATAAATTTATGAAATTAGTCTCTAACTTTTATTCCCACAATCCTTCTTTTTTTTTTTACTTTGATCCATGAAGTTAAATTTTGTTAAAATGTGATGACATGGAACTCTGAGATTAATATTTCCAAATATATACTTCTATTTTATATCTTAATTTTTTTATGAGACGACATGACATAGTTGTAGAATGTCATATTATCGTATAAAAATTACATCGTAATTATCAAATTAAAATTTTTCAAAATTCTAGACTTGCGTTTAAAAAAAATCCAACATTAAGAAAAAAATATTGAATTTTAAACATTAATGTCACCTTTGGTATATAAATAGCAGTATAAGAAAAACGTTTAATATATATTAGTTGTAAACAGCTGTGGATCCACAACAAATTCAGTGTGTGCATGTGTTTAATGATGTATTTGAGTTATTGTATCTGTCTTAAAATTTTATTTATGTATATTTATATAAAAATTTGTATTATTAATATGTATGTTTATCTTAAAAAATATTTCTAAATTCATCATTGATTATAAAATAATTTTATTTAATATAAAGGAAAATCTCTATTAAACTAAATTCCAAGTTAGGAATATGAGTAAAAACTCAGATAAAAACTAATATATAATCAAAATAAGAAACATGTTATTTTATTTGTTCTAATTAAACCATATAAATGATTAAAAATTATCCGACGAATGTAAATTATTGATAAAACAGAGGAAGGTGTTTGAAGGAGAATCCGGAATATTCGAAAAGTGGTGTTATCAAGAGGGGACCGCACTGGATCTTGTCCGGAGCCGTAGTGTTGTTGCTGATTACGTGGGATCAGCTCGAAGCTGCCGACCAGCTTCGTATCCGGTTCATGCACGGCATCTCCAAGATGGTCAAAACCGACTGCTGCTCTTACTTAATCATATGCAAGTAGAGACACACGCAGAAATTCTGAAGACAAAAAAGCCACCCAAGTAAACGGTGCATTTAAGGAACAAGAAAAATCGAAGGATCTTTAAGAATATTGGATTTACATAATGCACACGGCTTAAATACTAAAGTAAGTATATAAATTATATCGTTTTTCTCAAATAGGTGTTTAAATTATTTTTTGACTCTTCCAAATGTTTAATGTTATAAATGTTACACATTTAGATGCTTGGGCCATCAACAGCGTTAATTTCTGCCTTTAAGTGACACGTGTCATAAATTGATTTTTTTGATTTTTTTTTAAAAAAATTAAAAAAGCATTATATTTATAAAAAAAACCTAATTTCTCTTAAATTATAAAATAACCCCAAAATCCCTAAATTCCCTAAATCCTAACCTTAACTCTCACTGCCTTTTTTGGCCACAACAACCACTGCCGACATAGCCCCTACAATCCTCCTAGTCATACACCATCGTAGTTGTCACCGATTGGTCGTCAAAATAGCGTGTGTCATAATTTCCAACCTAGGTTCCAAATAATATAAAATGTCAATCCGTCGTCGATCGAACATCGAACGATCACAATTTCATAGGGATTTTGGTTGGCGGGAGGAGAGGAGGTCGGGTGGAGCTTCACCGACGGCAAAAGGAGGCAGTCGACATAGGTTTAGGGGTTGAAATGAATGTTTTCAAAGTTTTGAGTTTATTTTCAAAATTTATGTTTTCTTTTTAAAATATATATAATTTTAATTTTAAATAAATTTACTTGAGTGTAACACGTCACTTAACGGAAAAATTAACGCCGTTGATGATCCGGGCACCTAAATGGGTAACATTTGTAAAGTTAAGCACTTAGATGAGTTAAAATATAGTTTAGATACCTATTTAGAAAAAGCGGTATAGGTTAAATACTTATTTTGGTATTAAGCAATTCATAATTACAAGTATTATAGCATTTGAGGGGGTTTGGGATGTTTTAAGGAATGAAAATGGGTTTTTTTTGGGCCATTAGGCCATGCAGAAAAATTAATTGGTCCAATAGATTAGTTCAGAATTTATTTCGTAATTTACGACAAATGCTACAATACATAGTAAACTCATCATGTCGACATCATAAGTTATAATAAAAATATATTTTATTAAAATCCATCAATTCGATATGACAAATTCCAAGTCAACGTAATAAATGTAATAGATCCCTAAATAACTTGCTTTGTGTTATTTTGGGCTAAATAATTAACTCGCCTATAATATTGGGTCAATTTTGTCATGGATAATGGTATGACTCAACCCTTAAATCTAGGGATGAGCATAAAATTCGGATCTGACGGGTTTTGACATGCTTGATTTTATAGGGTTGATTTTTTATTTTAAAAAAAACATATTTGGATCAAGTTTTAAGACAGAGGTCATCGGGTTCGGGTCGAGTTAGATCGGATTTTAAGAGAGGGGTCATCAATTGCAGGTTGAGTTCAGATTATACATTAAAATGTATATATTAAATAATATATATATATATATATATATATATTATTTAATATATTTATAAAATTTCCACACTATATATAATATATTAGAGTTTCAGCTTTTTTCCCATTTCCATTTTCATTTCCACTTTTTTCCCTGCCGCCTGCCTTTCTAATCTTCTTCTCCAACATTTTTTCTCTCAACACTTCTATATTCATGTGCTCTGTGCATGTTTCTTGTTGTGCTTTATTTCATTTTTCATCTTGCTTTTTCCTTTTCTTTCTTCTATCTTTTAACCATTACTTTCACGAAATCTCAAATACGTGCAGTTGGCTAGCGAGGCTTTTCGGATGTTGATGGTTGAACAAGGCCAGTCCTCGAACATGCCGCTTGTGATTGTCATAGATGACTTGGACTCTCCCACGAGTGTTCGGCTAGGGGAGTTGGAGTACGAGGAGTTGATCCACAATGGGAATCCGGGATTCGTCCCCGTTGAAGTCCATGACGAGTGGGATCCTATCGCACTCAATTACACGTCCGGAACCACAACGGAACCGAAAGGGGTGGTCTACAGCCACAGAGGGGCGTATCTGAGCACTTTAAGCTTGATTTTAGGGTGGGAAATGAGGAATGAGACGGTCTATCTATGGTCGCTCCCCATGTTCCATTGAAACGGTTGGACCTTCTCATGGGGCGTTGCGCCCCGAGGTGGGACTAACGTATGCATACGCAACCCCTCTGCATACGATATGTATCGAAGTATAGCAACTCACAAAGTGACCCACATGTACTGCGCGCCCATCGTGTTCAATATCCTCCTCGAGGCCAAACCGGACGAGCGCCGTGAGATTTCTTCTACCGTCCAAGTCCTCAGCGGTGGTGCGCCCCCTCCGGCGTTATTGCTCGAGAAAATTGAACACCTCGGATTCCACATAACGCACGCTTACGGTATGACGGAAGCCACCGGCCCGGCTTTAGTTTGCGAGTGGCAAGCCAAGTGGAACCATTTGTCCAGCGAACGTAAAGCGAAACTGAAAGCACGACAAGGGATCAGCGTACTGACTTTGGAAGATGTGGACGTGAAAGACATGGAAAGCGTCCCGCACGATGGAAAAACCATAGGCGAAATCTTGTTGCGTGGAAGCAGCATAAGGAAAGGGTATCTCAAAGACCAAGATGCGACCTCTAAAGCCTTCAGAAACGGATGGTTCTTCACCGGCGATGTAGGAGTCATACACCCGGACGGATACCTCGAAATAAAGGACCACCAACTCCAGCGGCGAAAACATCAGCAGCGTGGAGCTCGAATCGGCTCTGTACAAACACCCCAGGGTTCTAGAGGCCGCAGTGGTGGCAATGCCGCACCATCGGTGGGGGGAGAGCCCTTGCGCTTTAATATCGGCGCGAGAGAACGAGAGTGGAGAAACGGAGGATGTGAGGGAAGCAGATACCATAGCTTACTGCCGGAGAAACCTGCCGCATTTCATGGTGCCGAAGTAGGTGAAGTTTCTGTCGCAGCTGCCCAAGACTTCGACGGGGAAAGTACAGAAATTTCAGCTGAGATCTATGGCCAAAAGTTTCCAACTTACAGAAAAGAAGTCTACGCCAGTGAATAAGGAAATTCCAGAATACCAGGGGTTCCACAGCACGAGCAGGTTCTGGCATTGTCACGCCTTTGAAACTCAAATTATTATATTTGCTTACAGTCCAAGCCACTAATGTTGGAATATATGTGCGAGTCGGTGTATAGACTATAGAGCCTACTCAATATTCCCAAAGTCGGTAATTAATGTTGAGAAACCAAACGAAATAATGCGAATCTAAAACCTATCATTATTGAGGATAATATAAGATTGTTCGAACCAAACACATCTATAAAATTAAAACATTACAATTAAAATCAAGATAAACTTGTGTTCAACTATGGAGAAGGCATCAGCTTCCTTTCTTAAGCTTTCAACCTTTTCCAGTTGACGACTATAAGTTAAATTACACAAATTGGGGTCAGCAGATCCATCAGCACAACAATGTACATAAAACCAAGGAAACAGAGAAAAAGATTCCCATTTTTTTCCAAAGCAACCCAAATTCATTCCAACTACTAGCCTTGGCCTTGATCAACAAACACTTTTGTCTCTGACTGTCCTTTGAAGTATTGAATCCATCCCCCAAATTCTCATTCACGGCATCTTCTTCTTCTTCCACCTCGATATAAAAGAGAAGCACAAGCATGCAAAGGAAGGCACTTAAAGCTTTCTTGCATCGCTTTGTGATGGCCATGATTCCCTTGCACTTCCCTTGGGCAAATGCATTTTGGTGTGTTGTTACCACAGCGAAAAGCAAGCTGGTTGCTGTCATTTCATTTTTGTGAACTTTGACTGTTTGATGGCACCGTGTGGTGGAACAATGTGTTGGCAACTTGACGAGTGGAAATGAACATCCCTTGGTTAACTTTTATGTCTTCGACGACCTCGAAGCTCGGTGAGCTCGTGAGGTCATCCATTGCGCCTTCATCCAGAAAGTGATCGCTCGGCTCATCGTCGTCGATGAATCCTCGTGTGAAATCTTCGATTTCTGCATTGTTGATCCCGGTGTCATCGAATTCAGTACTTTTATAATCATGTCCACTTCCTCCATGTAAAAAGAAATAGAACTTATAACTATGAGAAAGGAACACAAAAGACTAGGCACATATGACTGAATTTGTGGTATACGTACCTTGAATGCCATTGTCTTCATTCCTTGCAGAACTCAAATATTTTCAATTGGGATAACCTTGTTTTCTTCCATAAAACAATACTGTGATTCCGATCAAATGAAATGAATAAACAAGAATTGTGCGTCAAATTAGAAAGGTTAACTTTTGATTTTAGTATAAGGACTAAATCTAAAAGTTGAGCACAGTAGAGGGACCAAAACTATAATTAAACCAATTATAAACTCTTTTAGGAAGAGTTACCTGCTCAAGATCTTTGCTCGACATTCCCACCCATCTCAAATTCTCAGCCATTCTCTCCTCACTTATGTCCATCGACCTTGTGATGGATTCTTCCAAAGGTTTATGCATGTATGGTAGATGCCTCATGTACATGCCATTGGAAGTCATGAAAGTGAAATCCTTGGCATCATTGCTAGAATTAGCTCCCCAAGCATCTCCGAGGCCGGAGGTCGGATTTATTAGTTCGTGAGAAACATGTGCAACCGAAAGAATCTCCTCCAAGATATCGGTTTCGTGTTGGCTTTCATGCGTTGGACCCGTAGTCATCAGCTTATAGTTGGTGATCAGTCCACCATGAGGGTAATCTTCCACCTCCAATGGAGGCAATGCCATCCGGTGTTGTAGCCTTGCACATTCTAGTGCCACATCTACCTGCATAAGAATTATATAAAATTATCGGGTCAAATTACATGACTTTAAAATTGACAGTGATTAAATTTAAAAAGTTTGTGAACATGGTTTAATTTCATTGATTTCAAAACTATATTGTTTACCTTAGATGGATGATAGGGTAAGGTCTCGTGGTTAGGAAATCCAAATGCATCTTGGGACAAGGATTGCATCCATTTAAAATCGTTGGCATCGCGGATGTCGATAGATGGTCGACCGAGAACACTAGACGAACATGTATCAACCGGTATCGGGAACTCGGAGATCTCTTCACACCTGCCCTTGGAATACAATTCGAGGCTCGATGAATATTCGCAGGCAATCGAATTCGAGGTCGAAACATGTTGGTAATGCTCCCAGGCAATCTTGGGGGCAATTGCAGTTTTCTTGAACACACGGCAAAGGGCATAAGCATCCTGCAGGAGGAAACCAATAGAGTGATCTCATGCGATTGCATGTATGACCAAAACAAAGCGTCAAGAGTTGTGGAAACGATGAGGTTACCTGCAAGCCTAGCGATGCTGATTCACATTCTCTTTCGTCGAGACGATACCCGTGCATGACCCAATTTGATCGAGTGCCGTGGGGTGCTCGGCCTCGGTAGTAAACCAGGGTTTTCTTCATCCCCACGGCACGTGTTTGGGAGTTCACTTTCCTGTCTTTCCCAGTGGCTTTCCAGTACCCGGATTTTGTTGCTCGATTAGTCCTTGATCCATTGGGGTACTTACGATCTCGAGGGCTGAAAAAGTACCATTCCATATCTTTGCTAGGTAACAAGGATCTTCCTGCAAATTTAATCTTTCATCATATATCCAATCTATTGATCACTGTGCACATTATTCTCACGTCTCACAGTTACCAAAGAGTCCTAAAGTATTTTCATTCTCCGACACCAACAAATTTTCCAAAGACATGAGAGAACATCTGTGAAAGATGAACCATGAATTTGTAACATATATCGGAAAATCACGACTAATTGACATGACTTACGACAAACTTACTGACCAACCAGAGTTATATCTACCTCCACTTGAACATATTCATTTAGCCTACTAATTTACGGATAGCAATTATGATTCTATGACTAACAAATACATTGAGAATCAATATAAAATTTTTCGAGTATATCCGAGAGAGGAGATGCGACGATCGATCGATTTTTTATCGATCGACACTTCATTGAAATAGACAATGTTGACGTCAACCGACGATCGATTTTTTATCGATCGACACTTCATTTAAATCAAAAGAGTAGATAGTTATAACCGTCACAACCTAATTAATTTCATCAATAATATTAAGATTTTAATTTTTTAATCTTATCTGATCATTCGTTCCGTTACATTAATTAGTAATTGGTTAAAAAAAAGGGGGAAAATGAATACCTGGTAACTCCCAAGGCTCGCACTTGTAGAGATCGACTTCAGGGATGATCTCCAATTCAATTTTGCGGCCGTTGATCTTGTTCTTCAGATAATAAACAATAAGCTCCTCGTCTGTTGGATGGAACCTAAAGCCAGGGGGTAAAGAAACAGCACTCATCGTTTCGAATTCGGAAAGCCAACTGGGTTTATCGGAAAGATTATCTCCGGCCTTGAGACTTCTGTTAAAGACGGAAGAAGACCAGGTCTTCAAAGAAGACCATACAGAGAGAGAGAGAGAGAGAGAAAGAGAAGGGTTTGAATATGAAGACAAAAAGAAGGAGAAGGAGACCGCCACACCGCCCCGTTTGGATGGCTTTTTGTAGCTTTTGATTTGATATAATCAAATGATTCCTTTTTCCTCTGCAAACAAGTCGTTGGTGTGAAGCTTTTTTGGTGGTGGGTTTGCTTTCGTTTACGATTATCCCATGCTTCATGCAGTGTGCTTTCTACGAATCTAGGCTACGTACTATCCACGTGGCGATACCCCCTTTTTTGACCATTTTAAACACCAAATATCTTGGGCCTTTGGCGACGCCTTGCTTCACCGGTTTCGCTTTCCTTTCAAGTCTATGTTTGCCCGCCACCTTCTTCACCGTTCATATTAGATAGTTCTTGGAGCTTACTTGAACCTCAAACTTTGTTCAATTTATCTATTATTTGAGTATGGCAATTTAAGTGTTTATAGGAATTTATAAATTTTATTATTAAATTCATTTTTTTGGCAAATAGATTCGGATCGCAGGGACGGAGCTCCCTTATGGCCTAAGGGGCCTCGGCTCCTATTAAAATTTATATATTCGATATAATTTTAATTTAATAATATTTTGGTTCATCTAAAAATAAATATTTAAATTTTAGAAATATAAAAATATAAAAAAATATTAAATATTTAGTCAAGTAGGGGTCAAACTAAAGAATGATAAGTCTGTGTTCTCAAACTTTTGGTCTAATTACAATTTAAGTAATTGTAAGTTTAAATATTAGACAAATTATAAGTTCTATTTTGAGTTTTGAGTTTTTTTTTATAAAAAATTTAGGATTAATACAAGTTATTATCTATACAAAAATTTTAACTATTTGACAATGAACGCTCATACCCCTACATATGTGCTTGAACTCAGGACCTCAATGATAACAACAATCCCTTAATCTCTAAGGTCGCTTAGTTCATGCTGAATTTCGAGTTTAAATACCTAATAAATCTTTATATTTTTCTTAAATAGTCTAATATTTCAGCCTCTGCCAATATTTAATTCTGGCTCCGTCCCTGCAGATGAGATTAGTGTTATAAAGGATGAGATCAAGTTCATGTTTAACTTTACTCGATTGCATATAGTAATATAAATTTCTTCTATATATTTAAAGATAATTGCTATATCTCTCTATATTTGTTTTCAATTAGGTCCATATTTTATAGATTAAAAATAAGACTTTTTATATTTATGTTAAGTCGGTCGGATCATAGCATATTTTTATCTTAAATTTTGGGTTAAATTTCTAGTTGGACGAGACCTTCCTAAATTCAGGTCGAGATCAATTCTTTTTAATATTATGGGACATGACTAGAGATAGAAAATTTAAATTACGACGTCATAACTTTAAATTATAATATATAGATAAAATTATATAAATATATAACGTGAATTTCTTTTTTTAAGTGTGTCAAATTTCTGAAAATGGTGTTATTTATTTTTATTTATGTTATATATATATATATATATATATAATTTACATAAGAATTATTTTCCTTTTAGGAATTTTAGGGTATTATTTGACACTCCTCAACCTATGCCCTGTGGTAATATTTATTCAATTTTTTTTAACTTTTCGATAATATACTTGTCGAAACCGTCTTTCGGTTGTGCCCCGGAATTGGGCTTCGACTTGAAAAATGTGGATTGGAGTCGCCACCGATCATTTATTTAAAAATAAATGGGTTGATCGGATACCCTATTTCTTACCTGATCTGCGTCTTACCGGAAATATGTCGGGCTCGGGAGTCGATTACAGCCAAGGAAGGATTAGCACCCTTGAACTGCCCTTTCGGTACTATGTAATTTCCAGTTGTCTTTAATTAAGAGAATTGAAAGTTAAATTAAAAGGTAAAACATCGATCTGAACTACTTACCCTTGACTGATTGAAATTCCCTTAACAATAAAGACGTTAAAGAACGAAAATAGAAAAAAAAAATGAAAAATAAAGGAAACAAGAATGAAGATAAAAATAGAGAAAAAAAAGGGTTAATAAGCAGAGTAAACTAAATAAATGAAATATTAATAATCTACATACAACCAACGAATAAACAAATACAATGAATAAAAAGGTGATCATCAAAGAAATAAAAACAAAGTAAAGAAAAAAGGTAATCGAATAAAAACGTTTGAAATGTACACATAATAATAATAGATATATAAATAAACTATTATAAGTATATACATATATATATATATATATATATATATATATATATATATATATATTAAAATATAATATTAAGCAAAAATAATCAATGAAGAAAAAAAAGTATACATATATAGTAATAATAACGCAAATATATATATATATATAAATTAGTAAAAAGAAGATAATAGTAATAGTTAAACTAAAAATAATATATACATATATACTAATTTGTAAAACGTAACAAAAAGTATTAATATAAAAATAAAATATGAAATGCGTATATATATATATATATAGTAATAATATTAAAAATAATAATAATAATTATTATAAAATAAAAAATAAAAACGAAGTAACATGACTAAATTGAAAGAAAACCTTGATTGAAGGTCGAATTCAAAAGAGAATGGGGTTTAAAAATCGGATTTGGGGGGTAAAATGGAAGTTTTAGGAATCAGAGGGTCACAAGGCATAGTTTACCCTTAATATAACAGAAACACGCAGCATTTAACTCAACCAAACGCTTTGAAATTCATTTCATCCTCCTCTCTCTCGCTGAAATGTCCCTTCTTCCCCTCTCTCCATCCTCTCCTCAGTTCATCGAGGATGAAGAACACAGCCGTGGGTCTCGATGAACCCAGAACACGGCCACCGTACGCCGCCTCGCCGTCACCGTTAAACGGCGCCGGCCGTCGTTCATCGGCGGCAAAACTCGCGTTTTTATATATTTTTTTTGAAATCTCGAAAGCTTTTTGGAATTCCTTTCTAAAAACAAAGATTGTTTTTCAAAAATCGACTAGAAAAAACGTAGATCTGAAATTTTTCTTTTTGAAAAACAAAGGGCCTCCCTTTCGTTCCTCGGCCGAATGGTTCTTGGTGATTCAAAAACTCAACAATAGCGGCATGCAAGCAGTGCAAGGGAACCGAATCGACAAACAAAGGTAAAAGCGATACCTTTTATTTATTTCTCTTTCGAAATTTACAAGAGATTTGCTAGTTTCCTGTGTTTTCTTGTGTACCCTCTCGTAATGCTTGTGTATCTCGTGTGTGTGAAATTGTGTGAAAATGACTGTGTATGGGCTCACGTGTAAACTCTCTCTGTAAATCTTGTGCTCTCCCTTTTCTGTGTCCTAGTTACATGTTTTTATAATGGAAATAACTAGGAGTTTCATTCCAAATGAACACTGACATCTTGTGTTGTTGGTGTGTTGGTGATGTTGAGGCGAGAAACCCGGCAGTGGACTCGGTGGGTTGTTGTCGTGGCGTTTGAATGCTTGACCAAGGGACTCGGCCGAGCATTGAGGCAACGGATGCAGCGCCGCTTGGAATGCTAGCTGGAAACCCTAGCTCGTGTGTATGTTTAGGATTTGGGTTGGACTAGGGCATCTTGTTGGGCCCCGTATAAACCGATCTTGGGCCTGACACAAAAAATAAAATAAATAAAAATAAAAATAAAATGTAAATATGTAGTATAGTTTTGCAATAATGTATATTAATCAAAAGTATATTATAAAAATAAAAGGGATGAAATTTGGTGTCTTCAGCTGCCCCTCTTTGCTCATTGTCGTGTAACGAAAATAGAGCAAAGATTAAAAGACACGAATTTCGTCCATATCGAATGCCCTATATCGTAGAGTTGAAATCCGATATCATGACTGGTTTGTCAATTTAAATCAGGAAATGACTCTCCCGTCGTGAGGTTGAGTCGAAACTGGAGAGTTCTGAGTACGAGATCCTTCGTCGTGGAGTTGAAATCGAACCCAAAGCTTTGACCAGCAGTTCCTGGATCGTCTTCTGACTCAAGATACTTCGTATCGAAGGTGAAACTTGACCGGAAGACTTTTGGTGTTACAGATGACTCCTTCGTCGTGAAGTTGGGTCAACCTGTTAGGGTATGATACCCTTCGCTGTGAAGTTGTATACGTATATAGCCCCTTCGTTGTGAAGTTGAGCCTGAGAATTGGATATCCATCGTCGTGAAGTTGGACTTGCGTTGTCTAGAGTCCAATATTCTTCGTTGTGAAGTTTGGCTCTGAGATTGGGAAGTTGTTGTTGACAAGCAGCGGTCCCTTCGTCGTGAAGTTGAACTTGCGTTGTCTGAAGTCCAATATTCTTCGTTGTGAAGTTTGGCTCTGAGATTGGGAAGTTGTTGTTGACAAGCAGCGGTCCCTTCGTCGTGAAGTTGAACTTGCGTTGTCTGAAGTCCAATATCCTTCGTTGTGAAGTTGAAATTGGCTCTGAAATTGAGAAATGTTCGTTGACAACCAGCGGTCCCTTCGTCGTGAAGTTGAACTTACGTTGTCTGGAGTCCAATATCCTTCGTTGTGAAGTTGAAATTGGCTCTGAAATTGAGAAATGTTCGTTGACAACCAGCGGTCCCTTCGTCGTGAAGTTGAACTTACGTTGTCTAGAGTCCAATATCCTTCGTTGTGAAGTTGAAATTGGCTCTGAAATTGAGAAATGTTCGTTGACAACCAGCGGTCCCTTCGTCGTGAAGTTGAACTTACGTTGTCTGGAGTCCAATATCCTTCGTTGTGAAGTTGAAATTGGCCCTGAAATTGAGAAATGTTTGTTGACAACCAGCGGTCCCTTCGTCGTGAAGTTGAACTTACGTTGTCTGGAGTCCAATATCCTTCGTTGTGAAGTTGAAATTGGCTCTGGGTAAAACCTGCAAAGATATGCATATATGTGATGTTATGGATGTCATGCTCTTAGGTATGTCTAAAATGCATATGCAACATATGTTATTCTGAGCTCTGGAGAGTAATCTCGATCTCCAGTGGCCTGTTGTTGTTGACTCTTGAGCTTGAAGTTCCGATCTCTGATCTTAAATTCTTCAAATGTTTGATGATTTTTTTTTTTTTTTTTTTGAAGATGCTCCTCAACCATCTCAAGCATGTGCATGAGCCTTGATCGGCTTCTGGGTACCTGTACTTTTCAATGAATCTTTGTACAACAATATGCGATTATCTTTCATAAAAATAAATAAACCGTTAGGTTTAAATCTAATTCAAGATGCTCAAAAGGTATTGGAGGAAAGATGGTCTTTATTCATAAGGGAGGAGAAGAACAAATAATACATGGCAAACATTCTAGAAAACGAATACACAATGATGTGTAAATGAATGTCTTAGATCTCGATAACGTGGGCACTTCTGAGTTAAAAAGCCGTTTGGTGACTTTGAATGCAGCCTTTGCCAAAGGATCTTTGAAAATGCGGCAACGTTTGGGAGGGTGCAACATTTCTCCGATTTGTTGGGTTCGTAGAAGATTCATGTGCCGGGATGTTTCCACCGTTGATATCCAAATTGCCCTTTCCGGGTTTTCAACTTGGACCCATCCTTAGTTGCAAGACGCCCTTTGCGGGTTTTCATCTTGAACCCACCTTATTTTCTCTTCTTTTTCCTCTTTTTCTTTTTTATTTAGGGCGCCCTTTCGGGTTTTCACCCTAAACGTTTTTTTTTTTTTTTTTTTTTCAACTTAGGATGCCCTCTCGGGTTTTCATTCTAAGCGAAGTATTTCTTGACTGCGTCCGAGTTAATGGGATGTGGCAGCTCAGGTCCGTCCATTTCAGCCAGGATAAGGGCTCCTCCGGAGAAAGCCTTTTTCACGACATAAGGACCTTCCCAATTTGGCGTCCATTTTCCTCGGAAATCTTTCTGGACTGGCCAAATTCTTTTTAGCACTAGATCCCCTTCACGGAATATTCTCGGGCGCACCTTTTTGTCGTGTGCTCGGATCATTCGTTTCTGATAGATTTGACCATGATGAATGGCTTTCAGTCTTTTTTCATCTATCAGATTAAGTTGATCATATCTGGATTGTGCCCACTCTGCATCATCTAGTTTGACTTCAGACAAGACCCTGAGAGACGGAATCTCGACTTCAATGGGTAGCACTGCTTCCATTCCATAGGCTAGTGAAAATGGAGTTGCCCCAGTCGATGTACGTACCGAGGTTCGATAAGCGAACAAAGCAAAAGGCAACTTCTCATGCCAGTCTTTGTAGGTTTCAGTTGTTTTCTCCACTATCTTCTTAATATTTTTGTTTGCTGCTTCTACTGCTCCGTTCATCTTTGGTCTGTAAGTAGTGGAATTGTGATGTTTTATGTTGAACTGTTCGCAAGCAGCACTCATCATCTTGTTGTTCAAGTTTGTTGCGTTATCGGTGATGATCCTTTCGGGTAGACCATACCGACATATAATTTCTCTCTTCAGAAACTTGCAAATAGTGGATTGAGTGACACTGGCGTATGATGCAGCCTCTACCCATTTCGTGAAATAATCAATTGCTACGAGAATGAAACGGTGACCATTCGAAGCCTTCGGATGGATTTGCCCGATAACGTCCATGCCCCACACAGAGAAAGGCCATGGTGACGTCATTACATGAAGCAGATGGGGTGGAACATTTATCTTGTCTCCATAAATCTGACATTTATGACATCTCCTAGCATAGTTGATGCAATCATTTTCCAGTGTGGACCAAAAATATCCGCATCTCATTATTTGTCTTGACATCATATGCCCATTTGTATGTGCTCCACAAACCCCATCATGTACTTCTTCCACTATCATTTTTGCCTCTTCAGCATCGACGCACCTTAACAGAACTTGGTTATGGCTTTTCTTGTATAAAACCTCTCTGTCAAGGACATATCCAGCTGCCAACCTTCTAAGGGTTCTCTTCTCGATTTCAGTGGTTTTTTCTGGATAACTCCGATGCTTGATATACTGCAGAATGTCGTAGTACCAAGGCTTAGTGTCTTTCACTTCTTCAATTTGGTAACAATGAGCTGGGTACTCATACGACTGCATGTTAATTGGCATCATTTCAGACTCCCCGCCAGCCTTGAATGTGGCTGCCAAGGTAGCTAAAGCGTCAGCCATTTGATTTTCTTCTCTAGGCACGTAGTGGAAGGTGACTTCGTCGAACTCTTCGAGCAGATCCAACACTAGTTTTCGGTACTCTAACAGCTTTATATCCTTGGTTTCCCACTCTTCTCGGAGCTGATAGATTACTAAGGCTGAGTCTCCATACACCCGTAAAGTCTTTATATTTTGCCCCAGTGCAGCCCGAATTCCCAAGACACATGCTTCATATTCTGCCATGTTATTGGTGCAATCAAAGTTCAGTCTGCTGGTAAATGGGTAGTGACTCCCTTCTGGGGAGATTAAAATTGCTCCGATGCCATGTCCTAGTGCGTTTGATGCCCCATCGAAGTGCATTCTCCAGGAACCGTCCGTTGAAATGCTTGCTTCCTCTAAAGATATGGCCATTAAGTCCTCATCTGGGAAATCAAAGTCCAGCGGCTCATAGCTCTCATCAGTTCTGCTTGCCAAAAAATCGGATATGGCGCTGCCTTTTACCGCTTTTTGGCTAACGTATTCGATGTCAAATTCAGACAAAAGCATCTGCCATCGGGCTAACCTTCCGGATAGAGCAGGTACACCCATCATGTATTTTAGTGGGTCTAACTTGGAAATCAGCCAAGTGGTGTGATACAACATGTATTGTCGAAGTCTTTTTGTAGCCCATATCAGGGCACAACAAACCTTCTCAATAGGAGGATATCGGACCTCGCCATCGGTGAACTTCTTGCTTAAGTAGTAGATGGCTCTTTCCTTCTTCCCAGACTCATCGTGTTGGCCCAGAACACACCCCATGGAGTTCTCGAATATGGAGAGATACAAAAACAGAGGTTTTCCTGGGATAGGGGACATCAGGACAGGAGTGTGAGACAAGTATTCTTTTACCTTCTCAAATGCAATCTGACAGTTTTTATCCCATGCTCCAGGGCTATTCTTTCGGAGGAGACGAAAGATGGGGTCACATTTGTCGGTTAACTGAGAGATGAACCGAGCTATGTAGTTTAGTCTGCCCAGAAAACCTCGGACTTCTTTTTGGGTTCGTGGTGGAGGTAGATTCTGGATAGCCTTAACCTTATCAGGATCGACCTGTATGCCTCTCCTGCTGACTATAAAGCCTAGTAGTTTTCCAGATGTTACCCCGAAGGTACACTTGCTAGGGTTTAGTCTCAGCTGGAACTTTCTCAATCTCTGGAAGAGCTTCCTCAGATTCTTGACATGTTCACTCTCGGTCTCTGCCTTGACAATCATGTCGTCGACATAAACCTCGATTTCTTTGTGCATCATGTCATGGAACAGGGTCACCATAGCTCTCTGATATGTTGCCCCAGCATTCTTTAATCCGAAAGGCATCACTTTGTAACAGAAAGTTCCCCACATTGTGACGAAAGTGGTCTTCTCCATGTCTTCGGGATGCATCTTGATCTGATTGTACCCCGAAAATCCATCCATGAATGAAAAGTAGGCGTTCCCGGCCGTATTGTCCACCAGAGTGTCTATGTGTGGCAGAGGAAAATTGTCCTTGGGACTGGCCTTATTAAGGTCCCGGTAATCGACACACATGCGTACTTTCCCGTCCTTTTTCGGCACAGGCACTATGTTGGCCACCCACTCAGGGTATTTGGCCACTTGGAGAAAACCGGCATCAAATTGCTTCTTGACTTCTTCCTTGATCTTAAGAAGCATTTCTGGTCGCATTCTTCTCAGTTTTTGCTGCACTGGTTTGAATTCTGGTTTGATTGGTAGTTTGTGAACTACCATATCTGTGTCTAGTCCCGGCATGTCTTGATACGACCAAGCAAACACATCTTCGTACTCCTGAAGTAAGGCTATCAGGTTTTTTCTTGCTTCAGTCGAAAGAGTTGTGCCGATTTTAACCTCCTTTCGATCTTCCTCAGTGCCCAAATTTAAGATTTCGATCGCCTCCTCATGTGGCAGTATTTGCTTTTCTTCTTTTTCTATCATTCTCAACAATTCGGTAGGCAAGTTGTACCCTTCTTCATTATCGCATTCTTCAAATTCCCCAAGACAAATGGTTGATTCAAAATCCACCTCCGGATCAGGGTCATTAGTGCCCACATTATTGTTATCTGGGAACCTGAAAGGAGGAAGATGTGTATGTGTGAGAGGATAATATCCCACACGGAATGGTCAAGAACTAACTTTGAGAGTAACTGGAAATGAAGTACTGGAATGAGGGAGATAGATAATAAATAAAAGAAAAATTTGTTTGCCATGGAAAAGAAAAATGCATCCTTTATTAAACTTAAACAAAACATTTATTCACCCTTACAAAAGATCACCTATTGCCCCGGGTATAGGCAAATAGGGATAGTTCGAATATTACTCTGAAAGATTCTTGTAAACCACAGGTAGTTCTTCCACCGACCAACTGCTAGGCACGAACCCATGTGGCAGAAGGCATATCCCGGATCTATCTCCGTTGTCAACATCTTCTGTGGTCACGGTATTAACGCTCAGATCTTCCAGAGCCGTTTGTAACTCGGACATGGTGGTCTCAAACACATAACCACCTGACTTAAATGTTCTGAAGAGCGGCGGGAATGTCATAGGCTTCCATTGGAGTTCGTTTCCAGTCAATCTGGCTATCCTTCTCTCCCGGTTCTTCTGGATCTCCTTTCTCTTTTCATGATAACAGGGCTGAAAACCGAGCCCAAATTGGTCTAATTTTGGGATAGGACGTACAGGGTTGATCATTCCTTGCAAACATTTTCCAAAACCTCTCCCGGTTCTTGCGCCTTGGCCTAGGGTTTGCTTGATCTCCATCCTTGTGCATTTGGAGAGTCGAGGTCTTGGGATTCTTTTTCCTTCTGCCACGAATGTGGCATTCACAAATTCCAGGGAACGGAACGAACATTCTACCGCTTCCTCGCCTACTTCGATGTATGGAGCCTCTGTGGTCACGCTTGCTACGATATCTTCCTCAGCGTTGACAATTACTAAGGCCCCATCAATGACAAATTTAACTTTCTGGTGCAACGTGAGGGTACTGCACCTGCTTGATGAATCCACGGCCTTCCCAAAAGACAGCTATAGGACGGCATGATATCCATCACAAGGAACTCAACATCATAGGTGGCTGGTCCGATGGTCAATGGTACCTCAATCTTTCCAATTACCTCTCTTTTGGTCCCATCAAATGCTCGGACCACATTCTGACAAGTCCTCATATGAGAGGTATCTACTGGTAGCCTCTTCAATGTAATCGAAGGCATCACGTTCAGGGCTGAACCATTATCGATTAAGACACTTGGTAAAGCGTGCCCCTTACAGTAGGTAGTAATATGTAACGCCTTTGTTCGGCCTCTTCCTCCGGATGGAATCTCATCATCTGAAAACGAGATGAGATTATCAGCTTGAATATTGTTCACCAGTCGATCCATCTTGCTGACTGGTATGTCTTGTGGCACGAACGTTTGATTAAGGACATTCAACAACGCTTCTCGGTGTGCTTTCGAGCTTAAAAATAGTGCTAGCATTGAAGTACGTGTAGGTAAGTTGTGGAGCTGTTCTACAATGTTGTACTCGCTGTGCTTCAAGATCTTGAGGAACTCTTTAGCTTCTTCCTCCTTTATAGGTTCATTGACGACTAGCACATCTTCTTTGAATGGCTCCAGTGGTCTTTGCCCCACTTTACTATTACCTCCTCCGGAAGTGCTCACCTGACACTCGTACTTCCATGGCACTTGCCGATTGTCCTTATATTGAAAAGGCCGCGGTGCGGAGATTACCACCTTGGCTGGTGTTCTCACTGTCATGCTTGCCTTAGGGGTAATTATCAAAGGATTACCCCTACCAAATTTTCTATCTGATGATTCTCCGGTGGCACAAACATCTGCTTCCCAAGAATCTTGAATTTCTTCGTAAAATTCCAACTCCTTTCGATCCATCATGAGCTGGACTAACAATTTGAGCTCTGGACAATCTTGCACTTTATGCCCTTCTTTGTTGTGGTAACAACAATGGTTACCATCTTCATTTTCTGTCGTATCTGGATATGGTGCAAGAAGCCCTGCCTTCACCATTTGGCTCCATACCCAAGCCAAAGGAGACTTGATCTCTGAAACACTTGATTTAACCTTCTTGCCCCCCTCGGTGGTAACGGCATTGATTCCTGTCTCCTGATGATTGGGCAAGGGATTCTGGGCGACGTTTGGTGCTCCGGAGTTAAAAGTGATCCAATTCTTGTTACGCATTCGTTGCACAAGTCTCTTGAATGCGAGACAACTTTCAATCGAATGCCCCTGCACACCGCCATGGTATTCGCAGTGGGCGCTTTCGTCATACCATTTCGGGTAAGGGGGATTTATTGGATTCATAGGATAAGGCGACACTGCATGAGTGTCGAAGAGCTGTTGGTATAATTCTTTATACGTCATGGGAATGGGGTCAAACTGTTCCCTTTCCCTTTCTCTTCTTGGTTCTCTCTGGTTCTGTCTAGAAGTACCGGATGGTACAGCTGCTGTGGAATTTGAGCTTGAGATCGTAACCCCTTTGCTGACGTTGTAGGTGTTCACATTGTTGATCTCTCGCTCCTTGTTTTTCATGGGAGGCTTTTACTGGAGTCTCCTCCCTCAATCTTCCTTGTTTAATGGCCAACTCGATCATTTCACCGGCCATGACTAAATCTGAAAAACTCCCTGACGTGATTGCTACCAAATGCCCGAAGTAAGGTGCCTTCAAGGTCTGTACAAATAGCTTTCTTGTTTCCTTTTCATCCAAGGGTGGATGAACTTGCACAGATAAATCCCTCCATCTCTGTGCGTACTGTCGGAAACTCTCATTATGTTTCTTCTCTAGGCTTTGTAGCATGACCCGGTCTGGTCTCATATCGTTGATATGCTTATACTGCTCCAAGAAAGACTTGGCTAAGTCTTTCCACGTCTTGATATGGGTTCGGCTAAGCTGGTTGTACCACCGAATAGCTGAACCGGACAGGCTCTCTTGAAAACAATGGATCAGGAGTTGGTCATTCCCGCCATATCCTGTCATCTTTCGACAGAACATAGTAATATGGGCCGAAGGGCAACTGTTCCCGTCGAACTTCTCAAACTCAGGAACTTTAAACTTTGGTGGAAGCACCAAGTCTGGAACTAGGCTTAGCTCCATTGCGTCCACTCCATAATAATCATGGTCTCCCTGGACCATCTTTATTTGATCTTCTAATATTTTTATCTTTTCTTCCATCTTTTTGGCTTTATCTTCCTCGTCAAAGTCTGGGACATTATAATCATCCGGATGATCATCAGGGATGATTGTAGAAGTTTGTATCTTCACAGCAGGTGCAACTTTCGCTTTGGTAGCGAATGAGTCCCCGGGTAGTGCTGCTTTCCCTTTAGTAGCAGATGCGTCCCCGGGTAATATTCCGGGTGAGAGAACCACTTGCGGGGTTGGTGGTATGGCCACCCCCTCGGAAGAGATGCCCCCTGATGCACTAGCTTGCTGTAGACCTGACAACTTGGCTACGATTTGGTCGACCAAGGACTCCTGATTTTTCTTGATGGACTCAAGAGTACTTTCACTGTTCTGAGCCATCTTGTCTTCTAGTTCATTTTGAAGTCTTGCCATGTGTTCTTCGATCTTCTCCATTCTGGCTTCCATTTGTCTCTTTTTTGCTCGAGTATTGTGCGGGTGATGTGTATCTGATGCTTGTGGTGGTAAGCTCGGTGTCTGAGACATATTCTGTTGGTTAATACGAATGTAAAAACATGGAAAAAAAGAAAAAAATATATATATAAAATAAACAGACATGAAATATAAAATGCAAGAAATGCAATGCATGATGTATGCAATTGGAGGCATTGATCCATAAAAGTGTTCATTATTATAAATAATCCTTATTCAGACAAAAATGTTTTATCTTTTTAGAGACATAAAAACAAATTAAAGGTACATTCGGACTAAATCCTCTAGACCCCGAACAGCTTCCAGTAGGTTGACAAGTCTTCTGCCTTCATCTGTCACTGGTTGAATGCCTTGTCGAACCACACCAGCTTCCCTTGCTAGACCGTGAAGATGACGGGCTGCTTTTTGCACTTGTTCCAGGAAATCTCGTATGGTTGCGTCTCGGGCCCTCACCCTTCGTTGTGCTTGTTCCCAACGGAAACGCCATTGTAATCCTCCGTCGAAAGGCACTATCTGAAGCTCGTTTGCTTCCCTCTTGAACCCATCTACAATAGCTTCTAACTCAGCTATTGTCTTGCCATCTTTCTCATGTTGTTTTTCTAAGTCAGCTACCCGAATTCTCAAGCGCTGGTTCTGATATTGACTATCTGCCAAGCGTCTTTGGGCAGTCTTCATCTGTTCCTTCCAAGCTTTCTCATCAGGCCCCTCAAACTTCCTTTTCAGGCTATGAGCTTCGTCTTTCCAGTATTCAGAGGTTACCTTCAACTTGGAATTATCCTTGACCTTAT
This sequence comes from Hibiscus syriacus, assembly GCF_006381635.1. NCBI lineage: Eukaryota > Viridiplantae > Streptophyta > Magnoliopsida > Malvales > Malvaceae > Hibiscus > Hibiscus syriacus. The sequence continues at coordinate 27,359 of NW_024062426.1, forward strand.
CCTGATACCCTTTTCTCAAGTCTTCGAGCTCAAAACGGACTCTTTTTTGTTCTTTTTCCAGTTTTTCTGCCCGATCTTTCTGAGAGTCAGCATCGAGCTTCCACTGATAACGTTCAGCTTCAAGTTCCTTTATTCTTTGCTTCAGCTCATTATTCACGGCTTCAAACTCGGTCTTGGCTATCTCGAGTTCAGAAGGGACATGCATGAGGTGCTCTTCCATGGTCCGGGTGTCATCACAGTCTGGCACCGGGATATTGTCATTCTTTCTCAATCTTCGCCACTCCATATAATCCGGAGTGAGCATGCTTCTGGCAGCTACAACATCCATCCGGAATACTTTCCTCCACGAATCGACTGCTTCTTTGATCATCTTCTTATAGCTGTCGCCGTGATACTCAAACTCTGACTTAGCCAACCCGCATGTTGCTGGGACAAACTGACGTGCTCCGTACTGTCTAAGTGCTAATAGCGGAGCATACCCGACTGCTCCCCAAAGTCCAAGTAAGGTCACAGTGTCGGAGTCACCACACCGAAAAATAACATCACTGAGGAATAACCAAGGGGCTCTCCAGACAATATCTCGGTCTTGAAGATGCGTAAAGACCTTCATCCATTTTTCTTTCGAGGCGCCTTCATGCCATTTTAAGGTAATAAATTCACCTAGAGGTGAATAGGTGGTGCTGAAACGGCGGTAGGCAACTCCGTTAGTCTTCCAGAAGTGGCTGTGAATCCAGACCTGAAGGAGCTGAATACACCCGGTAAATCTTCCTCCGCCAGTTCTTCGGCAATGGTTGAGCGATCGAAAGGTCTCGGCCAAGATGGCCGGTGTTGGGTTAACTCGTTTAGAAAGTTGCTCAAATAGTTCCACCACGGCAGCGTCAATGCACCCCAAAGCTTTCGGAAAGATAATCAAACCGTACAGACCCAGTGCAAAAAGGTCTATGGTCTTCCACTCATCAGGGTGGTTTTTCATTAGTTGCTTTATGTGGATCCATTCAATTCCTTCTCCACTGCCTCTACGCTGAGTCCGATCGATTACCCATTTCTCATCTACTCCTGCAACTTTGGCCAGTGCATTCTTGAAGGGCTGGCTTTTGATGTGTTTAATGTAGGCTCGTTCAAGCTTGATGCTTTCACAATGCAGCAGTGTAGTGTATTCTTCGATGGTAGGCACCATGTCCTCTTGGTTAAAAGTGAAGCAACTATATCCCGGGTTCCAGAATTGAATTAATGCTCGGAGTAAGGGCTCATCGGTCTTGACATGGAGCAAGAGGGCGATATCACCATATCGTTGGCTGAACTTCTGCTTTCTGTCATTCTTCCAACTGTCCCAAATGTTTCGCAGCTCCTGGACATTATTCTGTTTCAGACTGACAGCGGCATAACTAACCAGTTCTGACACATAGTTTCCCTGAAGACTGTCTCCCTTCTCTTTCTGAGCCTTCTCGGACCATAGTCGTGCCTCAGCGTTTTCAATCTCTTGTATTACAACACCTTTATCCATTAACTCGAATTATTTTGTGTATAACAAACGTTTTTTAGGGATCAATAGCCTCTTGTAATGATGCAAATGCTAGAAAACAAACACAAAGGAAAAAACGTTAGTAAAATAGAAATAGATAAAAATAAATAAAAATAAATGGTAAATGAAAAAAAAACATATAAAAAAAAGGTTAGGAAAGAAATGTCCTCGGTTTTGGAATGTGGTTTTGGGGTAGGCTCTATTTATTCAAAGTCTCCCGGCTTGGGTTCTAAAAACGGTACTCGAGTTCTCCTTGCTGGTGCCTCCTTAGGCTTACCAGACCCTTAGTCCGAAACCCATCACAGGCTTGTGTGGACTAAGTTAAACTCGAGAGGACACATTCCCTTATGCCCATACGGAGAATAAATTCACACGAAGGCATAAGGTATATGAATCCCGAAGGCTACTTGCTAGGCCCATACGGTGAATAAATTCACACGAAGGCGTCGCTTTCACCCCCACTTAAAACGGGTTCGGAGCTCGGGTTTAGAGCCATAGATGAAAATGTTTGGAAAGCTGAAATCATTAGAAAACGGTCAGTCCAACTATTTACTCGAAAAATATAATCAAAAATAAGTAATAAGGATCGAAATATTACCTTAAAATTTAAACTTACCCTTTTCGTTAAAAAGACAACTGGTAATTACCTTAGCCTGACTCACTTACCTGTGTCCCCAGCGGAGTCGCCAAGCTGTCGAAACCGTCTTTCGGTTGTGCCCCGGAATTGGGCTTCGACTTGAAAAATGTGGATTGGAGTCGCCACCGATCATTTATTTAAAAATAAATGGGTTGATCGGATACCCTATTTCTTACCTGATCTGCGTCTTACCGGAAATATGTCGGGCTCGGGAGTCGATTACAGCCAAGGAAGGATTAGCACCCTTGAACTGCCCTTTCGGTACTATGTAATTTCCAGTTGTCTTTAATTAAGAGAATTGAAAGTTAAATTAAAAGGTAAAACATCGATCTGAACTACTTACCCTTGACTGATTGAAATTCCCTTAACAATAAAGACGTTAAAGAACGAAAATAGAAAAAAAAAAAAAATAAAGGAAACAAGAATGAAGATAAAATAGAGAAAAAAAAGGGTTAATAAGCAGAGTAAACTAAATAAATGAAATATTAATAATCTACATACAACCAACGAATAAACAAATACAATGAATAAAAAGGTGATCATCAAAGAAATAAAAACAAAGTAAAGAAAAAAGGTAATCGAATAAAAACGTTTGAAATGTACACATAATAATAATAGATATATAAATAAACTATTATAAGTATATACATATATATATATATATATATATATATTAAATAATATTAAGCAAAAATAATCAATGAAGAAAAAAAAGTATACATATATAGTAATAATAACGCAAATATATATATATATATAAATTAGTAAAAAGAAGATAATAGTAATAGTTAAATTAAAAATAATATATACATATATACTAATTTGTAAAACGTAACAAAAAGTATTAATATAAAAATAAATATGAAATGCGTATATATATATATATATAGTAATAATATTAAAAATAATAATAATAATTATTATAAAATAAAAAATAAAAACGAAGTAACATGACTAAATTGAAGAAAACCTTGATTGAAGGTCGAATTCAAAAGAGAATGGGGTTTAAAAATCGGATTTGGGGGGTAAAATGGAAGTTTTAGGAATCAGAGGGTCACAAGGCATAGTTTACCCTTAATATAACAGAAACACGCAGCATTTAACTCAACCAAACGCTTTGAAATTCATTTCATCCTCCTCTCTCTCGCCGAAATGTCCCTTCTTCCCCTCTCTCCATCCTCTCCTCAGTTCATCGAGGATGAAGAACACAGCCGTGGGTCTCGATGAACCCAGAACACGGCCACCGTACGCCGCCTCGCCGTCACCGTTAAACGGCGCCGGCCGTCGTTCATCGGCGGCAAAACTCGCGTTTTTATATATTTTTTTTGAAATCTCGAAAGCTTTTTGGAATTCCTTTCTAAAAACAAAGATTGTTTTTCAAAAATCGACTAGAAAAAACGTAGATCTGAAATTTTTCTTTTTGAAAAACAAAGGGCCTCCCTTTCGTTCCTCGGCCGAATGGTTCTTGGTGATTCAAAAACTCAACAATAGCGGCATGCAAGCAGTGCAAGGGAACCGAATCGACAAACAAAGGTAAAAGCGATACCTTTTATTTATTTCTCTTTCGAAATTTACAAGAGATTTGCTAGTTTCCTGTGTTTTCTTGTGTACCCTCTCGTAATGCTTGTGTATCTCGTGTGTGTGAAATTGTGTGAAAATGACTGTGTATGGGCTCACGTGTAAACTCTCTCTGTAAATCTTGTGCTCTCCCTTTTCTGTGTCCTAGTTACATGTTTTTATAATGGAAATAACTAGGAGTTTCATTCCAAATGAAACACTGACATCTTGTGTTTGTTGGTGTGTTGGTGATGTTGAGGCGAGAAACCCGGCAGTGGACTCGGTGGGTTGTTGTCGTGGCGTTTGAATGCTTGACCAAGGGACTCGGCCGAGCATTGAGGCAACGGATGCAGCGCCGCTTGGAATGCTAGCTGGAAACCCTAGCTCGTGTGTATGTTTAGGATTTGGGTTGGACTAGGGCATCTTGTTGGGCCCCGTATAAACCGATCTTGGGCCTGACACAAAAAATAAAATAAATAAAAATAAAAATAAAATGTAAATATGTAGTATAGTTTTGCAATAATGTATATTAATCAAAAGTATATTATAAAAATAAAAGGGATGAAATTTGGTGTCTTCAATACTCATACTATATATTTATTTGTTCGAATTCAAATTCTCTTTAGAAAACAATATTTTTTTTTGCTATTAAGATCATTCAATGAATTTAGTAGAAAAAAAATATGTTTCTCCGATGGACTGAGATTAATCGAAAACCCAACCCAAAACCTGCCGATTCTTTCAAATGCCATACCCTCTCGAGGATTCCCATCAAGGACCTCCTCTATTGCAAGAGATTCTTCTGTTTCACTTACGATCCTCCACCTTTCTCGATCACCCCTTTGCATCCTATTCAATACTGTCCCCACCCAAATATGGTCCAAATGGTCTCCAGTTAGCCCACGTTGAAGCCAGTGGTGCAAGATTCTCAATTTTACAAGTTGGGTCAGTTTTATACGATGGACCCAATTTTGGGCGAATTTATTAGAACCCAACCACCTGATAAAGATAGGGATGGAGGTGACATTGGGTTGGGGACAAAATTGGCTCAATATCATAGGCGGGTTAATTTTTAGCTTAATACGGTATCATATATTTTACTTTAGGAACTACGATATTTACTATAGTAATTTAAAATTCATCATGTGGGTATAATGATTTTCAATAAAATATATTTTTTATTAGAATTTGTCACTCAAATATGACAAAATTCTAATAAAAATATATATTTTTGAAATTTATCATCTCGATGTGATGAATTTGAATAAAAAAAATATTATTTGAATAAACTCATTATGTAAGTTTGACGAGTTTATCTTATACTGTAATATTTATCGTAGATCTCGAATTAATTTTAAAGATAACGTAATGGGCTAAATTTTTTACTCACCTTGCCTATTGGGTGAATTTTACCGACATGTGGACTGTCAGTAACCGATACAAACTTCTGCAAAGCTGTCATCTAAGTGATGAACTTAATAACTTTTTATCCATATTAATCTTTTAATATTTTTTTCGATTTGAGTTTTGACTTATACAGACAATAATAGAATAATTACTCAATTTTTTTTTATATAAATTTCAGGTGATTACGTCACGTGACATATATAATCATAGAACGAGTATAAAAATTCATTTTCAACAACTAAATTAAGAAAGATGACAAGGTCAAGGACTAATATGAAAAAATCAGGGACCAAGTTACAAAAAGTAAAAAGTTCAAGGGCATAACGTAACATTTTTATAACAAACCGGAGCCATCACGATCACTGCGATTGGGTGAGGTGCCATGCTGTCCGTCATGCTTGCTTCTTTCCTACGACTGATTCTAATTACTAAAATTTATATATATTGAAAATTTGGTAACTGTAGATGCGAATTTCACGAGGCTGGTTGAAATTTTAGTTTAAAAGCTCACACACATCCTCTTCGCTCCACATTCTATACACTTCGCACTCTCTCTCGATTTCTTTGTATTTTTTTTGTTATTGTTATCAATTATCATCACTGTTGTTTCCCAATGGAAAAACTGGATCACATCAAATCTCACCTTCCTTCGCCTTCGCTTTCTCAAATCAGGTACGTTTCTTTGATTCATTTCTGTGGTTTTCATTTATTTTCTCGGAGAATTTTTAATTAACGATGATATTGGTAATGGTAATGGTAATGGTAATGGTAATGATAATTCTGCTATTTGATGATTTCGCAGTGAAAATGAGAAAAATGGATTCATCAACCTCGTCTCCCGCTATCTCAGGTAATGTCTCCGTTTCAATTCAAGCCTTTTTTTTTCCTATTTTCTTTTATCGTTGTTAGATTTTGAATTCTGATATTGAAAATGGCGATTAAATTGTTTTAAAAAAAAGTGGAGAAGAGCAGCATGTAGAATGGAGCAAGATCCAAACACCGACTGACAAAGTGGTTGTTCCTTATGACGCATTGGCTCCGGTTCCTGAAGGTGATTATCTAATATGATTTTAATCCATTCAAACAAAAAGTGAAAGTGTAGATCGACTTTCGTTTTATCTAATGAGTAAATCTAAATGCAGATCCAGCTGAAACTAAGAAGCTATTGGACAAACTTGTTGTTCTAAAGCTTAATGGTGGCTTGGGGACAACTATGGGATGCACTGGTCCTAAGTATGCTCTTATTATTCCTAATCATTCACAAGTAATTATTTTTATGTTTTGTGATGCTTAGTAACACAATTATCTAATGGTTCCTTTGTTTGATTTTTTCTGAGAACAGATCTGTCATTCAAGTGCGCAGTGGATGCACGTTTCTTGATCTAATTGTTTCTCAGATTCTGGTTATAAATTTTCCTTCCCTTATAAGTCGTTGATTCTCGTTTCTGTCTTACGTTATAAGATGCAACTCATTTAGTATGTCTTTTTCCTTGGTTTGATCAGAATCTTAATACGAAATACGGATGTAGCGTTCCATTGGTGCTGATGAACTCATTCAATACTCATGAGGACACAATGAAGGTTTCTTTCTGGATCTATATAACTTATTTCCTTTACCTCAGCCGATTTATATTTATTTCCAGCAGCATTCGATCTAAATTTCATATAATTCTTGTTCAATGCAGATTGTCGAAAATTACGCCAATGTAAACCTTAAAATTCATATCTTTAATCAGGTTGATATATTGAATTTCACCTTCTCAAGATTCAATTTAGACTCAACAACATAAAACAGATAACCATTTCTTATATTCTATTATCTCTGATTTCTCCCCTGATTTCTTGGATTTGCAAAGAGCCAATATCCTCGTCTGGTTGCGGAAGATTTTACTCCATTTCCTTGCAAAGGCCAGCCTGGCAAGGATGGATGGTAAACTTTTTGTTCTATTTGCTTCTTTTTTGCTTAATCTAGTCAGTCCATTATGGTAAGGATGCATGTCAATACTATTTTTCTTTGATCTACTGCTGTCATTTTATATGCCTTCATTATCAGTTGTGAATACTATTTTGAGCTACTTAGCTTCATCTGAATTTACAATCTATTTGCCCCGTTTTGTAAAACCACTGTTATATTTTGAAGCTTTGAAGTGTTCTTATAAAGGGAAGGATGTATCATAAAGGGAAAGTGGTTAGTTTTAATTCAAGAAAGTATGGGAATTCAAGTGACATTAATATTTAGAGTTTCGGAATTTTCTTACAGTATTCATGAGCCAGACCTCATTCCTAAGAAAAGCGTTAATTGTGTTTGTTGTTTTCAAATATGACCTATGAATTTATGTATATATTTTTTAAAATGATGTATGTTTCTTAATTTAACACATCCACAAGACAGTTGAAGAGGGTCGGAGTTTTTGAAAATGAAGGATAAGGTTTTCACTGGATTCTGTATGCTGTAATGGTGGATTAAGTTATTGGATTTCTTCTCAAAGTTGCATCTATATTTTCTATAATGTTCCATCTTTGCACCCACTTGGATGGTTCATAATGAATAAATTTACTTATTCCAGTTCTTTTAGTTATCTTCACTTATTGCATTGATTAGCTTTGTGAATTATTGGAGCAATTGACTTTTCTTTTTCCTTTTTGAATTGCTTGTTTGATGGTAATCTCTTTACTCGAGCATTTTTCTGGATGAAGGTATCCTCCCGGTCATGGTGACCTGTTCCAATCTCTAAAGAACAGTGGCAAGCTTGATACTTTTTTATCAGAGGTTGTGACTGCAATGCAATGTGATCTTTTTCCAAAACAATTGATGAATAAGTTCTTTCTGCTAAGTTATTTATTTTTCATTGTTCCTTACAGGGCAAGGAGTACGTGTTTGTTGCCAACTCAGACAACTTGGGTGCTCTTGTTGACTTGAGTATCCTCATCTTGATTTCCAGTGAATTTAGCTTTTTTACTTATAATACAACTTGGGTGCTACTATTGAGTTGAATATCGTCGTTTTTTTCCCCGACAATGTCAGTCCTTGACAGGTGCTCTAGAAATATTGAACCATTTGATCCAGAACAAGAATGAATATTGCATGGAGGTACAGGAAGAGAACTATAAGCTGTGCTATTTTGGTTTTCCTAGCTTTGTGATTATTGCTATATTACTTTTGTTTTTGTAGGTGACACCCAAAACCTTAGCTGATGTGAAGGGTGGTACTCTTATTTCTTACGAAGGAAAAGTTCAGGTATGAAATGAGCTCTTATTTGCTTTTAGAAAATTTTCTTTCATTCCTCTCTCCATTTGTTAACAGAAGTTATCTGAGGTTTTAAAGATAAACTTCCTATCTTGCTTTTAAGCACCAAATATAGGAATGTGGAGAATAATAACTGTTTCACATTTTTTATGATAATGGCTTGGTAAACAAATGCATAAACAACCTCATACTAGAACTTTGTTAGTAGATTTTCCTATTGTAGTAACCTATTTACTGTTTGTAGCAACAAATGCATAAACAGTAATTGCAGTTATACCAGAAGAATTTACTGCTTAATGGTGATCATGATAATAGCCTATTTTAGTGCTTAATGGTGAATCACCAACCGAGAAAGAAAACGAATGTTTCCAACTATAACTATTTTTTCCTCTTCCCCGGTTGAGAGGAAGAGAAAAGACTGAAATTAGACATTAACTGATATGGTTTTATTCATTTGTGTGATTCAGCTCCTTGAAATTGCACAAGTTCCTGATGCACATGTGAGTTATTCGTTTTCCATCTTTCTTTTTCTACTAGTTCTGCACCATTGTCATACACTAAAACATACTCAAAAGATAAATATTTTTCAGGTTTATTGCTGATACATTCTCTTTGTAACAGGTCAATGAATTCAAGTCCATAGAGAAATTCAAAATTTTTAATACAAACAATTTGTAAGTTGCCCTTCGTCAAAATAATGTCAACTGCTTATTGGTTTGGCACAAATGATTTATTTATCTACAGGTGGGTGAACCTGAAAGCAATAAAGAGGCTTGTGGAAGCTGATGCACTCAAGATGGAGATCATTCCAAACCCAAAGGTTTGCATCTTTCTTTACCTTTACCATGTTGCCTCTGGTAGAATTCCCATTTCTGAATAACAAAATTGGCTGCAGGAGGTCGATGGAGTCAAAGTTCTTCAACTGGAAACTGCAGCCGGTGCAGCAATCAGGGTATAAATTGTACTGTTCACAGTTATGATGCATTGTAATGTTGAAAAAAAATGGTCTAATTGTGTTATTTCCCTGCGTAAACAAGTTCTTTGATCACGCTATTGGTATCAACGTACCTCGATCAAGATTCCTTCCGGTGAAGGCGACATCGGATTTGCTTCTAGTCCAGGTTATTTTCCTCTTCCTCTAACACTGCACCATGGAATCTGGATAGTAATCACAAGATTCCTTAACACATCCTCGTATTTTCTTCCGCAGTCCGATCTTTACACCTTAGCCGATGGCAACGTCAGCCGTAACAGTGCTAGAGCAAATCCTGAAAACCCATCCATCGAATTGGGGCCTGAATTCAAGAAGGTAAGTACCAGCCGTGTTGATCTTGCACTTCCATAGTTCCATATCAAAGCTGCTGTTTCCACGCTGATATTTTTTAATTTGCTCAACAGGTTAGCAACTTCTTAAGCCGGTTCAAGTCAATCCCAAGCATCATTGATCTCGACAGCCTCAGCGTGAGTGGTGATGTGTGGTTTGGTGCTAATATTGTTCTCAAGGTATTTTTTTCACCCTCCGGTTGGTCATTCATCGTACAATCAGGGATGGATAGAAGGGAACGGACAGAACGATCGTCTCTTTCGAAAATTTCAAATTTTTATATAATTTAAATTCATCTCCCTAACATTATATCATATCATGCGCCTATCTCTGCACAGGGGAAAGTGAAAATTGTTGCAAAAGAGGGAGTAAAGTTGGAGATTACGGATGGAGCCGTGCTGGCAAACAAGGTAAACACAGCGGAAAGAGGATGGATGAGATTCGATCTTTTCCTTATTTTGCCATTACCGGGATTTGATTTTGTATTTTGCTAATCGTGTGTAATTTCTTTTATGGCTAGGAAATCAATGGCCCCGAAGACTTATAAAGGTTGAATGTTTGGTCTTGCAATGGAGGGTCCATTTTATGTCGGAAAATAAAACCATTGGTCTGATGCCATAGAACTTTGGTTCACTTCATTTTTTTTATCTTACATTATTTACTAATTTTATTATATATTTATTTACTTTCACCGTATATTTAGATTTTATCATTTAAAGATCTATTTATTATTGATAATGTCGATGCGTTTAACAGGAGAGAAACGTCGTGGGATTTGGTATGGATTATTAGAGATGTTATATTAATGGTTGAATAGTTAAATAATTCAAATTTAGCTTCTAGCTTATTATTTTATAACAATATATTACTTTCAGTGAATATATATATATATATATATATATATATATATATATATATATATATTTTAAAAACTCCTATATTTAAACACTTGAGTCTAGTGTTGTTACTGAGACAGATAAGTTGCGAGTTACTCAATATCGTTAAAAATTGATAAATACTCGACTCAAATAGATTTGACTTGAGTTTTTAACGAGTTGAAACGAGATATTTGATATTCAACTCGAAAAATTTGTGAGGAACTCGAAAATATAATATATTAAGATTTTATATTTTTTAAAAATAAATTATTAATAATATTATATTTATGTGTTGATTAAGGTTTTCCATGGTTCAAGTTTGTATTTGAGTTTGATGCTTCAATCGAGTTAAATTTAAGATTTTTTTATTTCGAGCTTTTACTAAATTCAATTCATGATTTTGAGTTTGAGTCGAATTTAAAAATTTTAGACTTACAAATTTTTAAATCAAGTTAAACTTCATTTTAAAATTTTCGAATTAAATTAAACTCAACAATTTTCGAACTTAAGTCCGTGTCTGTATCCATACCAAAACCTATATTAAGATACACAGTACCCTATAAAACTCAATCCAATCAAACATAAAATATAAATATAATAAAAAAATTAAAATATATTCAATTGAAATTTTCATACCCTATACACATTACTAAAATGAGCCTCCGCCTCTAGTATTTTCTCTTGGTCTCCTTCAGCTTGTGGCTTACACCGTATACCCTTACGCGCCACGCCTCTCTTCCTCACTTAATCTCACATTGTCGCCAGCTCTGGCCCTCTTCCACTCTGCAGCTCAACTGTACATTGGGTGGGTAATGACTCTTGTTGATTTCTTTATATTTTCTCTGTCTTTTCTATTTTGTGAACTTTTGGGCTTTATTGTTTTATTTCTTAATATCTTTTGATTCTACCATCTCAGTATTGCAACTAAACGTTTGCTTTAAATTTTGTTACTTTGTTTCTCTTTGATGGTTGCTTTTTCTTCTAGCTGAAATTTGACCTAAACGTCTATTTTGTGGCAGTAGTTTGAGAAAGTTTGAATCCTGTAAAGGGGGAAAACCAATATGCGTTCATGGACAGCGGCGGAGCCGGACACGGTGATGAAGAATCGATTAGTAGGGTTCCTACTATGGCAGTCGATTCTAAGTAGTTTGATTTACTTAGCTTTCACGATGACGCTCGTGTACTGGCGCTCCCTCACTGCAATCTTCATCTCCTTTTTCAGTTTTCATCTCTCCCAGCTGCTCTTCTCTGTGTCCCTCTCTACCGTCTTATCTCCCCAGCCTAAATTTAGACGCGTTCTGCTGGCGCTGCTGGCCGTGGCGGCTGTTTCGGGTTCTCTCTCGGCAGTGTCCCTTTGTGGGGTCAATGGAAGAGTGGGGTTTAAGGGTTTTTCTTTGGGGTTGATCTTTGCCGTTTTTTATATTTATAAGAGGCGATGGGTATTGCAGTTCCCCATTATTCAGGTGAATTGATGTTGCTAGTGTTTTTTGTTCTAAATTGTTTATTTAAATCTGCTTTATGACTTCGGTTTTTTTCTTTTTTGCTCTATGTCGACAGCGACCCCTTTTCTTTAGCTTCAAGATGGGGATCCATTCTGCCATTGTTAGAGCATTAAAGCTTTCTGCTGCAGCTTATCTATTTTCAGCTCTGCTGTTGGCATTTCTGCCACACGATTTTAGCATCGATCTCGAGCTCGGGAACTTTTTTGCTCTACATATAGTCGCTTATGCTGCCGGCTTTTGTATGTTTCTTTGTTGGGAGTTGACTCACCATTTGCATCAGGTTGGTTCGAAACAAGTCAAAATTATTATCATTTCGTACACATTGTGTGATTAAAGTTCAAATTACTGTTATTTTTTACACTTTTAGGCCAAGTAAATCACCTTTCTAATGCCTAGACATATTCTCTTTGACCTATAGAGCTTCTTTGTGAATGAAGAAATCGTGATATAGTTGTCGTATTCGGAAGAGGATTAAATCACCATAGCTGTTTTGCTCTCAACTATTTGTAGTTTACCGAATCTCGTCTGCTAGGGCTTTTGGCATGGTGTTTCCACTTTCTTGTCTGTGCTCAAAATGCTAAACCAATATCTTCTTCTTTGTTAATGTTTCACAGTTACTGCTTTTTTTAATATAATTTTTCTTTTCACTTATATTCATGTTCTATTATAGGCGCTACATACAAAAAGGTTCATATTTGCACCACCAAAAGGATCTGCAGCAGCAGAAACTAATCCAAGTGAGCCTCTCCTAGCTGCATTAGAGGAGACCTCTCCAGCTTCCCTTCTGAAATATCTTGCATACCTTGATCTTTGTATGGTTTGTGAGAACAATGTTGACTACTGGCGTCGAGCTGCCTTCTTCGAAGAAACTGGTGAGACTTACAAAAGAGTTGCAGCTGTATGCTTGAGACCTTTGGAGCAACTTGCATCAAAGTTGGTCCAAGGTCTTGAAGGTTCTTCAGATGATAGAACATGCTCAATATCTGACCAATTGCAGTCGTCAACTGACCGCCAGAATTCAAAATGCTCAGAACTAATGAACGACTTCCAGGTATGACACCATTTTATAGAATCGGGCATGCATTCATTCCACATGTTCTTCATGTAGGACCATTACACTGCAATGATAGAGTCCAAACATGAACTTGAAGTTAATTGCATAATGTTTTGTTTATTTATGTAATTTGTTCATTTACGATTATAAAGAGGAGTAACACAAAGCTTTGATGGCTGAAAAGAAGGAAAGGGAAGGGCAAATTAATTGTATAATGTTATGTGATATGATATAATAAATTGATCTCCAAGTCATTCACCTTATGTGCAATACATATTTGGATATTTAAACTAAGTATGATCTTCCAAATCATATAGAAAACTTAAAAATGTTTTAACATGTTCGAGTTGGACAAATATTCGTATCCAACACTCACTTCCATCTCCGGGTTACTAGGTATGTTTTTCTACACGACTTTGCTTTGTAGGTTTATTTGCTTAAATGCTTTTGTTGTGGGTTCGCTTGGTGTTCTTGTTTCGTGTGGTTGCTTGCTAAGTGTATATATAACTTTATTACATATCAAGAACATTGAAGGCTGTGGAGCATTGCTTTTTGAGGCTAATTGTGCTCATCCGAGGTTCTTTTTCAGCTTTTCTCTGGGGGATTTGAGCAATCTAGATCGATTAATTTGTATTGTAACCGAACAAGCCAAATTTAATAATCATTTGGTGTTGCCTTTTTACAGATATACACATGGTCTGCTCGAGCAGTTGCTTCCTTGACTGCACACTCACGAAAAGAAGACAGATTCGGAGTTGCTCAACTCTCAGGTAGCAATGCTGCTGTAATCTCAACGCTCATAGCTTCTTTGCTTGCTGTTGAAACGTTGATGGGGAAAAAAACAAGCTTGCAACCGTCTCATAATTTGATGGGAGCATTCGGGACAAAATCGGCTGTGTTCAGTGGCGGAAGAAGAGATGTTAGAGCTGGAAAAAGGAGAGATGACCCACTATATGCAAAAGCATACGCCATGGCTGATGTTTTAAGGACTTCAATTTACTGCATCGTGTCAGCTTTCCACCCTGAGATGCTGGCAAGTGCCAAAGCAGGCCTTCTCGAGAAGGATTGGATCGGTAGTGGCAAACCTCCGTTCGGAACTCGTGAGTTGCTGTCGCAGAAATTGCATCTTTTCCTAGACTTCCAAGCAAGTTGAACGATTATAACCCGAAAAAGAGAGAGTAGAAAATGTTGTTTCAGAGGATTGACTGTTGGCATATCTCCTATTCGGGTCCCTCGTCCCTTTGCCGGTGCTTTTGACGGAGCAAATCAGCCGTCGTGGAAATTAACCAAATGTGAGGACTATAGGTGCTTTTTCCATTTCGATTTCTACGAAAGAAAGACTCGTAAGGTTTTTGTGTTGCTGCATTATGCTATGATGAAGCGTCTCACATGATACGAATTGATTGCCATATTTTGTTACAATTGCAAAGTTTTGATATTCAATATTTGAGAATGGTTTCGGTTCGGATAGACTTTCGGGTTTCAGTTCGGATACCCGTATAATTGTTTTGCTGTGTACATTTATGTATATATCCTTATAAATTTGGAGAGAATAAATTATGAACAGCTGAAATCCTAATACGTGGTATTAAGTGACGAGTACAAAAACGACTATACCCAATAAATACAACATATTTAAAACCAAATATTCCATATTATGTGTTGTTTAAAGTATTATTTGTCCTTTGATTCTATTGTATTCAGAAAAAGAAAAGCTTTTAACCAATAAGATTATACTACGTGACACTTCCATCAAAAATAGTATATATTCAAGTCTAATGATGATGCAAATATAACGTCGAATCTTTTTATCAAAATATTATTTTATTTAGATCGTTTTAGGGTTATTTTAATTGAAGTATATTCAGATTACATATTATTAGTTGATTTATTTATGTATTATAATATATCTATCATATTTTTTGACAAATAGATTTATTATAATTATTATTAATGATGCCTTCTATATTTACAAGATGAAAAAAATGCAAACAAAATCAAATCTTGTACTCATCTTAATCCCACACAACTCATAGTGCAATCATATAAAACATTATTATAAATAAATAAAACTAACGTATATGCCGGGAAAATAACGTCATCAATAGAGAAAGTCCGGTTCACGCTCTCAATGATTCAGTCGGTTTGAGACCGGTAAGCCAACCGAACCGGGGGAAACCGAAGCGTACCGGACCGAGAAAGCCCGAAACCCTCCGTACCCGTAATTGGCGTCTTCCGAATCCCCGATCTGACCTTTATCGAAATTCAAAGCGTAACTCAAAGGATCGTAACGGAATCGTCCGTGCCTACCGCTGCTACCGCTTTTGTTCCGGTTGAATCTCCTTATAAAAGTCTTCCACCGGGGAGCGGCGACGATCTCGGACCATTCCCGGGCCTTTTGGAACGCTGAAACGCTTCGAGTCAATAATCCGGTACCGGACTGGAACTGGGACGACGTACTACTTATCCGCTGCCAAAAGGCTATGCCGACGGAGGGAGTACGGCGGGAGCTGAAGCAAGGGGAACAGAAGCAGCAACGAGTGTTTCGTAATAGGGAATTCCACGACGTTTCGTCGGTTACTGCTGTGTCTACTGTCTACTAAATCAATATGAGCTGCCGCCATCGTTGAGCTCGAAAACCTAAACCTCTGGCTCTCTCTCCCCTTCTATACCTCTTGAAAACGAATTTGAAGAAAGGGGTTGACCGAACAGCTAAGGGGAGAATTATATTAGTTTTTCCAACGAATTTCAGCCATTAGATCAAAACATATTCGATCCCAACCGTTAATTTGAAGATTATATGTATCATATTTGATTAAAGGGTAAATTACACGATTCCTCACTGAACTATACTTCTCTCCTATTTTACTCATTGTACTTTCAATATTTTTAATTTACTCACTAAACTTTCAAATTACTCTTGTTTTGATCACTCTAAATTATTTTATTATTATTTTGGTATGACCTCACATTTTTTATTATTTCACATAAAATAATCGAAAATATAAAATAAAAATAGAAGGTGGTCGGATGCCATCGCCAACGACCATAAATTGCCATAAAAGGTGGTCGTTCGATCTCAAATTTCATGGATCGTTTCGTCTCAACCCTCTTAGTCTGAATATGGTCGTTGTTTCATAAGAAAATGTTCCAAAAGCTATGAATCTTGACTGAAATGTTTAGGCTTCCTCTCTTTAAATCTTCAATTCATGGATTTCGGAGCAAGTTCCATAAAATGGATGTTGGATTCGGACTCACGGTGTCGAGGCAAAGCCACCCATGAAAATTGGAAATGAACGATCACCATCTACGGCAGTTAACGGAGACCGGCGGTAGTGTCGGACCACCTTCTATTTTGATTTTATATTTTAAATTATTTTATATTAAATAATAATAATAAAATGTCACGTCATAAAAAATAATAACAAAATAATTCAGAATGATCAAAACAGGAGCAGTTCGAAAGTTTAGTGAGTAAATTAGAAAAATTGAAAGTACGGTGAGTAAAATAAAAGAGAGAGAATAGTACAATGAAGAATAGTGTAATTTACCCTTGATTAAAATAATAAAATATTAAATCCATTTTTTCGTGATGGGTTCCAAAGCAGCCGACATAACTAATTCCCAGAAGTTGAGCAGTTTCTTCGGGGAGCTACTTGTAAACACCATTGTTGTGAATAAAAAAGGATTTGTGCAGGCAAATAATTTTTCGCATTTGATATATTAATCGGTTAATTCATATTAAATTTTATAAAAAAATGTTTTAAATTTAATTTTTTTTCATTCGTAACGCCAGTAAAATACTTCAAACATTTACCGAAGAGACATGAACAATTACTTTTTTTTATCAATATATTTATGTTTGCAAAGGGATAAAATCTATAATTAATAGGTGATGTTTGTGGACAAATTAAATAAAATAATGATAGTGAAATGTGTTAGAGAAACTTCAATGCAAAGAAAAGCAATTTAGTTAGGTTAATTTTCGAATCAGCGCCTAACTAAACTGTTTGACGTTGGTTTTAACTTGTGATGTTGTGATGTGACCGAATCCATCTTATGCTAATTAATTTGTGCTTTTTTTTCATGTATTACCATGACCTACGTACGATTTTAAGTTAAGGGTGAATTTAAATTTATAAAATTTTAAAGGGATTAACTTAAATTTATAAAATTATAAGGGACGAAAATAAATTTTTAATAAATATATATATATAATATAAATATATGATAATTTTATATTTTTAGACGGGACAACCACTTCCATCCGCCTACCTAAGTACATGTTACTGCCACTGCAGGTTATATAATTACAAATGCTTGAAAACTGTCGTCCTAACAACCTTCTGTTCGATCTGCCCCTTTTTAGCCTTTTTGTTTTCCCTTTTATATCAAAACTCAGTTTGTTATTGTTATGTAAGGACGTGACCAGAACCAGAAAACATCACTATTGTCTGATTGATACCTGAACTAGAGAGCCGATCGAGTTGCTTGACTCACTGAGTTCCTTCTATTGTCATCCTCTTCGATTGGTATTAGACACGAAATTAAATTAAACATTTAACGATAGTACCACAGACAGGCAGAGCCTTGACCTCTTGATTTAGTTATTCTTTTATCTCAATAATTTTAATTTAATCTTAACCCTTCTAATATCGAATACTTTCATCGAAATCACAACTCCTATCGGCAGTCGACGACCACACTTTTTACGTATCGAACATGTTTATGTAAAAAAAAATCTTCTAAAAAAGATAATATTCAAAAAGTTTGAAATTCGAATCTCGAAAACTATGATTACTTATTGGCATTACTCATTAGTAAACTAAAGTTATACTCGACCACATGTGACCTTGGAACCCTTTTTTTTTCAAATGGCTGGATAACGTTGGACCATATGCTCTCGTTTTTCTTCTCAAAAAAGAAAAGTAAACAACACACATTTCTCAAATAATCGCTAGTATGTAGGGGTTAATGACCTAATTAAAGTGCTGTAATCATTTCTAAATCACCAAGCAACTAACTGAAGTGATAGTTTAAGGTGACAGTTAGTGGGGTTAAGCACTTAAATTAATGACTTAATTAAAGACATAATCAAGATCTGATTTGAAGTCAGAGATTTTATCAGTTAGTAGGGAGAAGGGGAAAGGAGTTTAGTGGAGAATGGCAATCAAAT
This sequence comes from Hibiscus syriacus, assembly GCF_006381635.1. Classification (NCBI taxonomy): domain Eukaryota; kingdom Viridiplantae; phylum Streptophyta; class Magnoliopsida; order Malvales; family Malvaceae; genus Hibiscus; species Hibiscus syriacus. The sequence continues at coordinate 45,663 of NW_024062426.1, forward strand.
GTGTGTGGATGAGAGGGAGATTTAATCAGAAAGTTTGGTGGAAGAGAATTTGATTTCCCATTGGAAAATGCGCGCTGCTGATGTTGCAACAGATAAAGCACCGAAATTATAGTTGTCCCTTGTTCTCATATGTAATGGGGTAAGGGGAAGGTAAGATAGTAGACTGCGTCCCCACACTAGGTTGAGAACAGTTTCCGTAGGAGACCTCCGAATTATGAAATGCCCTCCATGAGACTTGATCCCACGACCTCAAGGTTAAGAGCTCTACCAACTGAGCTGGATGGTCATTTTAACAGATAAAGCACCGAAAGATGGTTACAAATCTCCAAACATTGATTCCTTCTTCTTTCCCAGCATGAGTTTAAATTCCACTTCTGCTCTTCACTTGGATGCATATTTGGTTCATGGAAGCTAAAGCCAACATGGAGAGATCAAACCCCAAATCCGCATTCAAGGTCATCCCCACCGTTTCATGTCTTTCGATACCCCGATTTCTCTTATTTCGTTTTGTCTTCTTTCTCGTTCGTTTTCGTTTAAGTTAAATTCTAAGTCGGTACATAGTTTGTTTCGTTACACTGGTCTTGGGGTTTAGAAATAAAATAAGGTAAAATTGTATGAATAGGTTACACCAAAGCCTCCAGCCAAGGAAAATACAAGGCCACAAGAACTCAAGCTTCACACTGGACAAAGAGCTGTTAAGCGTGCCATGTTCAATTATTCCGTATGTAATTTGACTCGGATCGGATTTTCCCGAGTTAATATTAACGGTTTATAATTTATCGTATGTTCAATTAATCAGGTGGCCACCAAATTCTATCTATCGAAGATACAGAAGAGACAAGTAGTGAAACTGCATAAGGTAATAGAATGTGGGGCGTCATCGTTTTTTAATGTCAAAGTTTTATTTTTTTCTGATATGGGATTTTAATGTCTCTTACTTATTTAAAATGTGATATTAATTTATAATGAAAAATTAATTGATTGATTAAATACACTAATGACATTAACGAGTGGTGTGATAGATGATTGAAGACGAAGAGATCCGTTCGCTAAGGAAGGAGATGGTTCCAAAAGCTCAGCTCATGCCTTTTTTCGACAGGCCCTTCTTCCCTCAGAGGTATAAATAGCAAAGCATAATAATAAGATGATGCATGAAATGTATAGTAAATAATAATTTGGAAATGCAGATCGAACCGGCCTTTAACGATTCCGAGAGAGCCGAGTTTCCGGTCGGTGAGCTCGAAATGCTGGAGCTGCATCTCCGAGAATGAGCTCTACTATTTCCAGCATGCTCACGCTTGGAACCCCATCAAATGAATCACTGTTTGAACCTAATTGACAGTGAACGCCAATGGGATTGATGGACTACGTGCATGCATGCATGATCAATGTACAATATCAACGTAGGATGTTCCGTTTTATGTCACATTTGTCACTTCTCTTTTTGTCGTTGCCTGTGTTTTGTCTGTTTAAACATCGTGATATATGTAGCCAGAAAATCCTTCGCCTAGGGTTCATCGTGTAGTGTCGAATAAAGACGGATTGAAGTTTACTTTTTGGCATCAGAAACTCAAAACTTCCTTTCTGTTCTTGTCTCTTCTATCTATGATTACTTGAACAAAGAACTTTGTCATTTTATAGTCATACCCGATTCAACGAGATTAATCTTTACTTAGACCGTTAAACGGACGAATATAGACTTCAACGACAAATTCCATGGCCGAACTAATCAACATGATTATACTTAATAACATTTTAAAGGTAGTCTACACGAATGGTTGATTCATACTTCTAATGGGAGGATAAAATGACCTTTAAATAGTAAGAAATGTAGCCCACAATATTTACATTATCGACAAATTCCTTGGATCAAATCTTCAATTTTCTCATCTTATTTTCCTTAAAACCAAGTAAAATTCAAAACTAAAAATAACTTCTAAATCTTCTCATTTTCAAACTCACTACGTAAAATGATAGAAAATGATTAATCTAGTGATGAAAGCATATTTTTTTTAGAATTGAATGACGAAAATGTAATCTTACTAATAGTTAATGGCTGTAATTTTTCTTTATGGGTAAACTATGTATTTAGTACTTAAACTATCAGTTTTGGTCCGTTTTAGTACCTAAACTTCTAATTTTTTTCAAGACCATACCTAACGTTTAGTTTTTATTTCATTTTAGTACCTTGCCGTTAAAAACGTAACACGTTTAGTACCTAAACTACCAGTTTTAATCAATTTTAGACCTAAAGTTTCATTTTTTTCAAATTAAAGCAAAATTTTAATGGGGTACTAAAATGAAATAAAAATTAAACTTTATGTATGGTTTTGAAAAATTAAAAAATTTAAGTATTAAAATAGATCAAAACTAATAGTTTAAGTACTAACACATAATTTACCCTTTCTTTATATAGTTTGAAACTTTCATTAAAGAAGGAATGGATTATATAGCCTAAGAAACCCAAAAAAAAAGTGTAGGACTCTAACCCATATCAAACTCAAACCCAAAACATTTGAAGCCCAAATTTTAGTAAGATAACCAACCAAATCCAAGGATCGAACAAAAGGCCGAAAATAACTCGAACCGAAATATTGATCAAGCACCAAAAGAAACTCTAACGCTAAAATATTCCGAAAGTTGGATGGAGGCGTTATAACATATCGTATAGCATTGTTCAAATTATCATCTCTTAAAATTTAATCATAAATTTTAAAATATGTAACCCTAAATCCTAAACCTTTTACAGAGTAGATAATATAAAACTCATATTTCATTAATTTCATTCTTTGTTCCAATTTTCCTTTGGTACATAGTTCATTAATTAATGGTACAAAGTTGGTCCATAAGAGATCATGGTAGTCACTCTAGTTAATTATATACTTATATTATATGGAATAAACTAGTGGGGGTCATGGCTCCCTCAAAATTTGAAAAATTATAATTTTGACTCTTAAAACTTTTTAAAAATTTAATTTGGCCCTACAAAATTTTAGGAATTCAGATTAAGCTTTTAATTTTTGAATGTTCTTAATTAAATCCCCCCAATATTTTTTAAAAATTCTCAATAAGCCTCTCAAAATTTCAAAAATTTTAGTTAGACCCCATTTTTAATATATATATATATATATATTGAATCATTCAATCCTTTTGAAATATTTAATTTTAACCTCTAAAGTTTTTAAAATTTTAAATTGGTCTCCAAACTCTATCACCAAGTTCTTCAACCGTACTTAAACATCCAAAGCCACTAATTAGCTCATGAATGGCTTAGGAGGATAAGCATAAAGCAAAGGCAGTGAGTCAAGCAAAAGACATTGTGATGATTAGTTAGCAATTTAGTATTAGATAAACCCCCAAAGTTTCTGTGGGTTCCTTCTGCCTTCTGCCATCATATATTCCGTCCCAATGGCTGCTTTCCCTGACCTACAACTTAATCTAATGCCTTCCTTTTTCTTCTTTTTTTTATAAAGAAAACGATTATATTTAATTTCTCAAGGCTTATAATTGCAATGATGCTTTGTTTTATAAACAAGTGCTTGTGTTTTCTCCTCCTCCTTTTCCTTTTATACGTACAACGCGGCTTAAACCTCACATTTTCCTTTCTCACCAATTTAAAAGAATATTAGCTTCTATAAAAAAAATACATAGGCTTATATGATTTGGTTTGATTTTTTTTCTTTTTATTTATAAATGTTACTTTTTTTTAATCAAAGCAACATCCACTGAATTAAGCATAAAAAACCTAAAAAGGAGAGATGTTTGAGAATCGAAGAAAGGGAGATGGGACGACGAAGAAAGAGAGCCGAAAATTTTATACAAGAAAAACGAAGGAGATGAAGATAGAAAGATGCGAGCAAAAAAGAAAAGGACAAATTAGGGTAATTAAATAGTAATGTCTTTTTAGAATTTTTTATTGGTGTACATATATTTTGTAGACATAATTGTTCGAATTTAAAATTTTAAAAAATAACAACACCCTTTTTTATTATATAAATCACTCGATAAATTTCTATAAAATTTTATTTAAATGTATAATATTGTTGATGGATAAATAATCTTATTAAATTATGAATAAAATTACTTTATACGAACTTATCTGTTAAAATAAATTACCTACTTGATTAAGAATGGATGTAGAAATTTACGTTAAGTGACAAACTTGAATTTTTAAAATTTCATCTTTAACTTATAAAGTTCTACAAGGGAATAAAAATAATTTTTTAATAAAAAATACATAAAAACTTAAAATATAAGATAATTTTAAATTTTAAGACTCCCATCCATATATTTGATTTAACAAAGAAAATAGTAATGGCCATTGAATGAGAAATGATCCTACATTGACCTTGGAATGATTATATTACTGTTAAATATAGCAAGTATCAACTTCATCTCAAGAGATTTTCTCTAAAATAACAATATAAAAATAATAATTAAATTAGCAATGAAATAGCAAATTGCGTATTGTTGGTTTGTCTGTACGTGTCGTTTTGTTTTTATCTTGCTGCCCTTTTTCGTCAACAATGACGGTGATTGTTTCCATTTTCACCCCGAAGCAATCATTTTCCCCTCTGATTTTCCTTTTAAGAAGGCTGAATAGAAAGTGGGCGTGCGTGTTAGTTTCTCGAGAAAATTAGGGAAAAAGTGAGACTTTATCACTTTCACAGCTGTGTTGCCTTCGTAATTCCTTCTTTCTTAGCTTCTACACTCAATCATGTCTCACCTTCCTTTCTTCTTTTCCTTTTTATATATAGACCCATCTTTTAAAGATATTATTTCTTTAAGGTAAATATGTTTATTGATACGTTTAGCATTAACTAATCCTGTGAATGTCGGGAATAAGAGAGTATACGAAAGAGTTAATTAAGCTGTCGTCCACTTGGCATGCATCCAACTAAACCCCCGACCCCAACTCTTAGGTAATCTAAAATAAAAGTTGAAAATTAATTAATTGATAGTAGTTGAATTTCGTGATCAACACAGTCGATCCAAACCAAACGCAAAGCCTTTGTTTTGTTATGATCCATCTACCCTTATTTAATTGTATTATATTGTATTGTATTGTTATCGCTCTTGTGTTTATTCAATCAATCATTTTCCTTGTGATCTTTTCACCTTACTTCTTACCTAGGTCAAGATCATAACTTGCAATTAGAGAGTATTGGTTGGGTTAAGGTTTTAATCCGTTTGAATTTCACTATCATATCACTCGATATGATTCAGATTTAAAGAGATTCTACTCCGTTTTAAAATCCAATTAGATTACATACATTTTTATCAAGTAATATAGGAATTTAATTGAATTTCGACTCAGTTCGATTTTATTCTTTAAAAAATGGCTAACTTAATCCTAAATCAATTAAAAAGAAACTCAATCCTATGAAATTAGATTAAACTCAAAAATGTAAGATCTGAGTCTTATGCCTATCTCTATATGAGATTGATCTCATAAATGATAACATATATTTCATCGATAAAATTTAAAATTTAAAGGTGACTCACGTTTCGTTTATCAAATAAAATGATAAATAAATTTTAAAGTTAAACTTACATATCATTTATCAAATATAATTATTAAAGAACCAACCATTAATTGGTCAATTGAGATGAAATATTAGGACTTTTAAATAAAGTTCAAATCATAAATGTTATAGATGGAATAATTGGATTGAGGAGGTTATCCCAATAATAAGTTTATAATACTTGTTTTGAATTAATCAATCTATACGTACAGTCTTAGTATAATTTATTAAAAAATAAATTATTAAAGTACTTAAATAACTTGATATCGATAATAATATTCATGATTTATATTTTTATAACGTAATTAATTTTATGTCCTCGTATATACAAATATAACTTAAGTCTCTTTCGACAGTGTGCCCCATTCAAACATCCACTACCAGTATCAGACAACGCTCCAACTGCAACCGGAAGATGAAGTACATGCGATTGCTATAAACTCAAACAGCTGTTCGATAATTCTCCCAAACAAAACCCATGTTCTTCACATGACACTTCTCTTTTTCACCTTTTCATCTACACCGTCCGATTAGATATTTCCTTTTCCCGATCATCTCGTACAGATGGGGCCCTCTCTCCTCTTCATACGGCTCCGCTACAATCAGCCTTACCGAATCCCACTCTCCTGTTCGCCAGATCGAATTCCACCCATAGATTTTGTTGATGGAAGTTCCCGATTATGTTGCTCGCGACTCCTAGCACATTCGATCGTCCGATCCCCAAGCAGTGGACCCCGCCACCGACGTCGGCTAGAATCCGATGTTTATCCACCGCGATCTCCACCCCTTTCTCGAACAAGAACGACATATCGCCTATCAACCGTCCGATCTCGATTGGGTTGCCGTCGAAACACATGTCGGCCACTTCACCGTACACGTAACCCTTTTTAAGCCTCGGACCTACCAGTCGTACCACTTCTTCTCTCACATTGTTGTAGGCCTCGTCCACCAAGTAAGTGAACTCGGAGCCTGAGTCGATCATGGTTTGACCCGACCCACCGGTGTCGGGTCGGAAAAAATGAACGGGGATTGCTAGCTTCTTGGCTCCGATTCTTATCCCTTGCATTGGGAGTGTGTAAGCCGAAGGATCCATATTCGGCATGGTTCGGCTATGAGGAAAAACCAGAAGGTTAATATACTGAAACCCGTGGGAATTCGGGTTTTGGCCCAGATAAAATGACCCGGTCGGTGAAACTCCGGGTTGGGTCCGACGAGTCGGGACACAGTAGGAGAATTTTGAGATTTTGGTCTGGGAAGCGAAGGAGAACCTCCCGAGGTTCATCCCCAAAATTCCCTTGTCCTCACTGGTATCGGTGGCGCAACCGAGGATCAAAGGAGGGGTACTCTGGGAACGTGAAAAGGTGAACTTTTCTCTGACCAAGTTGCCCTCGGCGAGTGTTCCGTCGGCGTAGAAGTAAGAATAGTGGCACAGACGGTTCTGGTCGCACGACGTCGGGAGGGTAAAATCCGGAACCCGAGGCTTACAGAGAGGATGATTACACGGCAACACCGAGAAAGAAGAAGAGAGAGAAGGATCAAACGACGCCGCGGGTGGCGGCTTTTTGGGAGCCTTCTTGTGACACTGAATCCACGAGAGTTGGCTTCCGGTGTCCAACACCATCTCCTGAGTCTGCGGCGGAGTGCCAATCGGCAAAGCCACGATCAAAACCATCGAATACTTGAACGTCGTCTTGTAATTATACGACGTCGGCCTTCTCATCGAAGCATGCTTGGACACTGAAACTAAAGACTGAAACTTCACATCAGCAGAGAAACGGAGGGAAGTCAGAGGGAAAGAGAGGGAAACGGTGTCGTTTTCCTTTTGCGTTGGTTTTGCTTGAGAAACGATGAAGTGAAGAAAGAAGAGAAAGTTGAGAAATCTGCAGAGAGCAGCCATGTACGGTTTCAAAAGGAAGAGGAAGAAGGAAAGTGATGGTGGTGTTTTAAAACGAAGGGGAGAATGGGGGTCGTATTTATATAATTATATATGGGAAAAGAGGGGGAAGTAATGGCTACAGGTTATGGCCTACTGTGGAAGAAAGAGAGAATTCAAAAAAAGAAAAGTATATAATCCACAGTGAAGAAGAAGAAGACACGTTATTCTTAATGTAGCGGTTAGATCTTCTTATGATTCATAATTAAAATGGTGGCCACTACTTTTGATCTACAATAATACGCACCTATCTATCATGTCATGTCTCTTATGTGCATGTTGGTAGTGAAAAATTATTATGCACAATTTGTTTTTTCTTTTCCTTCCACCTCTACATTATTTTTAATTCAATCAGCCTATTTTATTCTATATAAAAATAATAAATGATTTTATATGCCGTTATAATATTTATTTTATTTCTAAAGGTTGAATTTAATGTTGCATGTCCATATTCATACTATGCTTATTTAATTAATTTATTGATCTCTTCATGTATTGGACCATCAAACTAGATATTAATATACGCTCACAATCATAAATCATTGAACAACATTATCTATTAAATTTAATTTTTTATATTAAAGAAATAGGGGAAACTAAGTTACTGAAATTAAAAGTACAAATATTAAAGTTTAAATTTGTAAAAGTACAATGGCTAGAAGCGGATGCACTTGGTCCCTTACGAGTTCGATAAGTGATCAAGGGGTCGTTAAGGAATATTTATAGAAATTATTTTGGCTTAAAAATCTGTTTGAAACACAAAAGTAATATCAAACACATTTTTTTAATAAAAAAATTCACATTTAAAAAGTGATTATTGACCTAAATTAAGAAGTTGAATAAATAATATTTTTGTATTTAAAAAACTCGTTTGGAGAAACATTTCCAAACAAATATGTAAATGAAATAAGAAAAAATTAAAAATTTTGCACATCCGTTTAATTGAAAAAATGAGCATTAAAATTTTTAGACCTCCAATTTGAAATTTTTAAATACGCTACAGGTAGAAGCATAATTGGGCAACATATTAAATATCCCCGAGACTTAAGGCCTATTTGTTTGGCTGTTATTAATTTTCTGGAAATTGAATTCTAGAATATGAATTACATTTCTGAAAAACGTTTTCCGGAAAATGTTTTCCGTAAAATGAATTATATTTTTCTGAAAAACATTTTCTAAAAAACGTTTTAAATTTTTTTCCACTATGATGAGTTTAAAAAAATATTTTTACAAATATTGACAATAAAAATATTATTTACATAAAACTTAATATTATTTTCAAAAAGAAAAATAATTTATTATTAAATAATTTTTTATAATTTTATTAATAAAAATATTAATATTGATATATTTTATTGAAATAAAAATATATAAATTATATTAATTATTTATAAAGTAATAGTGTTATTATATTTTAAAAATATTAATTAGTATATTTTAATATATTTATTAAAATATTAGATTATTAGATTAATATTAATAAATGATAATTAATATAATTAATAGTATTTCTATGAAATAATAAATAATATAATATTAATAATCTATATATTATTAAAAATAAAAAATATAATATATTATTATAAAACGATTTATTATAATTTTAAAATATTATATTATTATTAGAAATATTAATAAATATATTTAAATTTTAATAATTAATATTTGATTTAAAATGATATTATAATATTTTATAATATAAATCATAAAATAAATATTTTGAGTATTTATTATTTTGAAGTGAAAAAAATTCGGAAAATGACTACGTAAAAATCATATCGTAAATCATTTTCCAAAAAACACAAAGGAATTCTGTCGACTATGAAAATGTTTCATTGATTAACCCAGTTTTTTTCCAACCAAACATTGAAAAATATTTTCGAAAAATATTTTACGTGAAACAAACACAGAATTCAGAAAAATTAATTCCGTAATTAGTTTTCCCAAACAAACATAACCTTAGCTTAATAATTAA
>NW_024062427.1:0-30601 GCF_006381635.1 Hibiscus syriacus
CCAAATATCCACCCGCCTGGAGCAAGCCCACTCCTTGTCTTGCTTAGGCCACTGCACAGGGGGTCCGGAGATGACCAAATATCCACCCGGACGAAGCAACCGATCCACTTCAATGAAATACGTTGCATCTACAAAAGCCATATTCCTTCACATTAAGACCAGAGAAAAGAGGCAGAACATAAAATAAGAACATGAGAAAAGCACTCCACAGACTTAAAAAACCTACTATAAGCTGTAAAAGGGATCAGGCATCGGGAGCAGTGAATGAAGTCAAATGCAAAAGCAGGAAACGGGAGTCTGCGTGTGCCAAGCATTAGAACAAAGGCCGGTACCCCTCTTTCCAAAGCAAATTGTATTTGTGCTTTGTGTGAATCTCTTGGAGCAAAGGAGAGTGTCAAAATGCCTTCTGATAACAAAGAACCCCCAAAGCTTGCAACCTGCAAAAGGAATAATGAGCACGATATTCATACAGCACAAACTTCCGTATTAACATAGTATCAACTTACCCCGCAGCCCATATCGAGAGCCGTCCTAATTGTTCCACCTGTTATAGGAATGTACTGTCCAAGTTTCTCTATATACGGTGCAGCTCCATCAGGGAACATTGTTCCACCGCCAGGGAAAATAAAGTAAGGACCTTGCTCTTTCATCCATCCCTGGTGACCTTTCCTATCAGCAATTTTGTTGTGTGGCATATTGGAATGCCATATCTAACCATTAAAAAATAGGAACTGTTTTAAGTAACACTAACAAATTACTTCCATTTCAAAATGAATAATAAATTATATTAACTTTAAATGAAACAACAAAGGATCAATTCTATAGATTTTGTGTTCAATTATCTCTAATGAATTCCCTTTTAAAACATATATTATGGTAGCACCAAGGGAGCAATTTAAGGGATGGCAATAACCAAACCGCTTCATGGATTTCGTCGGAACATTCGCAAGATTTTATGTTAGCAGGCAAAATGTATAAAATTTGGGGGGAAACTTATAAAATTTTAGGAGACAAACCTATATTAGGTGAGAAGAATTTTCAGGAGAGTGACCACCCCGTCAACCCCCCTCGGTCTATCCCTGGATTTCGTCATAATCAACTCTCAATGGGCAAGTTTTTTAACAGAAGTGAATGCAGGGGTGGAGCAAGATAGTTTTGGTAAAAATGTGGCTCCGGCTGGCCGACCGGCCAACTTTTAAAATTACTATTTTACCCATTATAATATTAGATTAATTTTAATAACTTTGACATATATATAAAATCATAAACATATTAATATATTATAGAGATTTATATCACACACATACTAACATACCATGTACATATTAATTTCATAAGCACATACTATAATTGTGTTTATGAATATATATATATATAAACACAGATTTTTACATTATCAATTTTGAAAATGTGATGGAGAGTAGCTGATCCATCGAAGTAATGTTTCCAACATTCATACTTGAGTTCATCACAAAGTAAATTCTCAATAATCTCTAATGAAAACCCAACAAAACACACAACTTCTTGAAATAAGTAAATAAATACCTTGTGCAAGCTTTCAGGCCAGTGAACAGGAATCTTATACCCAAGCGGGGGAGGGATCAAGCAAAGAGGCATTTCATCAGGCAAGGGGCAATGCCTTTCTCTATAAAAATTCATCTCCCTGCTCAGTTGACTGTTCCGCCTGGGATCCTCACACGGCATATGATCGACGGAATCAGGAGGGCAAGCTTCGATGGGCTGGCGGTGGTGGCCTTGCTCCAACAGCGCCACCAAACGGTGCCGTTGCTTCGGATCCGATGTGGAAACCAGCAGAGCCTGTCTTCCGGAGGCGGCCATGGAATCGCCGAGAGGGGTGAAGACTAAGGCGAAGAACAAGAGTACCAAGGCGAAGAACAGGGCGGAGATGAAGTCCAGAAGCTTCCATTGGCGTGGGTTCCGTTTGGACGTTGGTAGATTTAAGTGACCCATGATTTGCGGGATCATTGATGAGATTGAGCTTCAGTGATTCATTGAAGTGATGAATCCGGGAAAATGGAAGAATGGGATTTTCAGATATCTCACCTATGTGTTGGATACTAAATTGGGTAAATTCTACATTTTGGTACCTCAACTTTATTTGAAAGTACAGTTTAATACTTAGAGTTGACTCTAAGGTACAATTTAGTATCTGAACGAAGTAATTCAATTTGGTTTTTTAATTTGATTAATACTCGAAATTAAATTAATATTTTAATATATGTCAATCATAAGATGTGTTGTAATAATAGTTGATATTATCTCTTAATTATATGCTTTATATTTAACCTTACTTATTGGTACAAAATATATTTTATGATTCATCATTTATTTCTTTAGAGATATTCCATGATGAAGTGATTAATTATTGTTGTCGATAGAAATATATTATTTTTAAAAAATATATATAATATATAACTTATATATAAAGTGAACCTATCAAACAACATCGATGATTAAATTGAGCGTTCTTTTTTCTAGAAGGCTCGGATTCGAAAAGTTATGTCTATAAGATTGTGTGTCGTTAATAACTATGAGATATTATGAATATATATTACATTATAATTATCTCATACAATTTAAAAAAATCACATGTGAAGTATGTGATGTTAGTCTTAGGAACTTAACGTTTCAAAAAAGAGAAAATAACCTCAGTGACCAAAAATCTTAGATAATATACGATTTTGACCAACTTTTTTCGGATTTGCGAAAATGACCAACAAAATCGCAATGCGATCTCTAATTCGCATTGCGATCTCCACTATCGCAAATTCACGTTGCATTTCACATTGCGATAGTTGGAGATCGCGTTGCGATTTTTCCATTTCGCGTTGCGATAGTCTACAGTTGTCGTTGCGATTTTGTTTCTTAAGAATTTTCTCTAAAAATATAGTATATGCGCGGACGTGTCGAAGAAACGTATTACCACGACCACGACGAGACGAGACGAGACGAGACGAGACGGACGGCGGCGGTGCGCGAGAGTCCCCCTTGTTCTCTATCACTCAACAAGGAAGTGGGAAAGCCAAGCCTTAAATACCATTCCCAATAGTGTTTCCAATACAATGTGGGATTGAGCATTACCAACACTTGTTTCCAATAGATTTATTTAGACGATAAATAAATGTTATATTAATTAATTATAAAAAATAAAATCATTTTAAAGTTATTTATATTTTATTAAAATAAATAGAAAGTGTAATTATAATGGAAGTAATAATCATTTAATCATAACTAATTGAAAATTAAATTTAAAGCAAAAAGATTAAGAGTCAATTTAACTAAAGTTATAAAGTCAAGGGGTTAGTTTGCGTTTAATCCTTTTATATTAAAGTCGGCGGATCTAAACTAAGATCAGTCATTTTGTCCTTCACAGTGGAATCACACATTATGGAGTGATTGGGAGCATGTGGAAGGTGGCGTATGGGGTAGAAAATGTAGCTGTCATTTCACTTTTATCCACCTTTGAAAATCATCTTTAAACCTTGGGTAAATTATTTAAAGTGTAAACTATACGGGTGACCCTTTATATTTTTAGTTCGTTCAACTTTAGTCACCTATTAAAAAAATGGTTTTGATTCCTTAAATTATCGATTCATTCGATTTTAGTCGGTTAACTCCATTATCCTATAAAGTAAGTCTGAATTGAAAACAAAAAAATAAAACAAAAGTCACGAATTGACAATTTAAAAATAAAACAACTTATTCTTCTTCTTCTTCTTCTTGTCGTTCAAAAATAGTGATTTATCATTTGTTTTTAAAATGAGATTTTAAAGTCGGCGTACCAGCTTAAAGTGAAAGGCGATTTGGCTGAAAAAATTACTTATGGTCAGGATCGTGGTGGTCTAAATTCTCTGCATGTGACGGTGTTGGATGGACGAATGCATGTACTGAAATATCTCATCGACGAACTGAGAATGAATGTTAATGTCAAAGATTTTTATTCCAATGTCACATTTTAATTTTTTTTATGTCAAACTTTTTATTATTTCTTCCTGTGATTTTATTATTTCTTTTTAAATGTTTTAAAATAAATCTAAATTAGCTAAGAAGAACACAATCATATAATTTGACATGAAAGAATTGAAACGCGACACTGAAATAAATTAAAAAAACAATAAATATATTTGTCATCTTTCACATTAGGATCTAGTTTTGTTTCGCTGACGGGATATTTCAGTATATGTGTTCTTCCACCTAACGCCGCCACACACGTAGACGGACGTGGAATTTATGTTTGAGATGAGTAAACTTGAAATTATAAAATTTAAAAGGAAACGAAATTGAATTTATAATATTTTAGAGAGACGAATACAAATTTTCAATGGAAAATATATAGATAAAATCTAAAATATATGATAATTTTAAGTTTATAGGGGTGGGACCGCCCCGCCTAAGTTCATCCCTACCGCCACATGCAGAGCATTTAGGCCACTATGATCCTTACCCGGAGCAATTTTTCAGCCAAATCGCCTTCCACTTCCTGTCATAGTTCTAAATTATGGTCACGGTTACGATTATGGTTGTTATATTTTGTTTTGCGGGTGTTGTGAACGTTACGACGTGATTTATTTTCTAAAAATAACTGCGAATTTATGTTATGAATGTTATGAATGTTAATACTATGCTTCCTGTTTTCATAAGCTTTTTGTCACATCAAATGTTAGAAATACATTATGATATTTTGCATGTTACATTTTTAGTTGTTTATTTTGCAATCTAGTATATATGTGCTTGATACTTTTTAAGATATTGTAGGGAAGCTTCTCCAATTGCTAATTTCTAAAAGTGCTGAAGTCGATGCTAACCCTGCTTTTCAGGGATGTACATAGAATTTTATGTTAGTGGAGATAGTAAACTTGAACTTTTAAAATTTCATCGGACGAACTTAAACTTATAAAATTCTAAGAGGTAAAAACATATTTTCAATAAAAAAATGCATTAAAAAATTAAAATATTTAATAATTTTAAAATTTCAGAGAACTTCCGTCCCACCAACCCTCTCTGTCCATCCTTGCTGCGTTTGGCACACCACTGCCAAACATAAAAGAATGAGGGTTTTACTTGATATGAAACAAAGACATGTTTAATCATTTTATTTGCTGATTGTCGTGTTTCAATTTTAGACAGCCAAATGCATATTCTGATGATGACTTGTGTCTATTGGTTTTAGCAATCACTAAAGGGTCAATTGAATGTGTGAAGTTGTTGGTTAAGATATAATGGGTCAGTTGCTTTTACTACCTTCTAATTTGTTCATAGCAGTTTGATGCACTAGAACCAAGGCCAAATATTGGCATTAGAGGGGTTGGTCGAGATGAACTTTGGCATTGAAGAAGAAGAAGAATAATGACCCATTGACTCTTTTGATTTTTTTTAATTATCGACTTGTACTTATGTTAATGAACTCACGGAAATTAATAGGTGAGAGACTAAAAACCAAACGAATCGATAACGTAAATGATCTAATCTACTCATTTTTTAAATCAATGACCAAAATCGAACGAACAAAAAATTATAAGAGATGACATGTATTTACCCTTATTTAAAAGGTGATTTAACTATGAGTTTAATAATAAGTATATTATTTTTTAAAAAGATAGAATAGATCATATAAATTAAATAGTAATATAATATTATATAACAATATTTTAATCTTTAAAACTTCTATAGTTGATTAATTTAGCCTACATCTGAAATCATTCAATAAATTTAATATTTCTCGACAGAGAAGGAAAGAACCCAGATCAATTGATTTTTTTCTATTAGGTAAACTGTACGAGCAGTCCATTTGTTTTCGATCTGAACGACTTCGATCATCAATTTAAAAATTAAATGTGTTTGATCCTTTACGTTATCAGTTCGTTTGTTTAAGTGCCTCAATCGTTAGCTTCCGTTAACCCATTAACAGACATATTATATGATAATTAAAATATAATATTAAAGTCTATGTGTCTTCTTCTCCTTCTTCAAAAACAACTCCAAAGATATTTGGACATGAACTAAGATTGGGCGGTTCAAAGCCTCAATCAATTAGTATTAACTTCTCTGAAAACGGAAGATGAGTTTGGCTTCATGTTGGAATCGACTTTATGGTAATTCTTCTAATGAATGTCTAAGCGAATGTTGTGCATCGAATTGTAGAAAAATGGGATTCTTACACTGACTAACATGTTAGTGACTAGTGCCTTCGTTTCCATGAAGGATATGTACCCTAGTACTTTGAGGAGGAGGAGGATTCATTTTTTTTAAATATTTTAATTGTCACGTAACACTTCTGTTAAAGGGTTGACATGATTTAATGGCTAAGGGACTAAAACCAAACGAATCGATAGTGTAAGGGATCAAACACGTTTAATTTTTAAACCGATAATCAAAGTCGTTCAGATCGAAAACAAAGAGGACTATTCTCATAGTTTACCCTTTCTTATTACGACGATAGAAGTTTTTAAATTTTTTATTGACCATATTTATTCGATTTATGAACTGATTAATTTAGACCGGGCATAAATATTAAAAGTAAAAGTAAAAATAAAAAGGAAGAAGAAGAAGAAAAGCGAGTAACTTAATTCGATGTCACGTGCCTGATTGTATTGTGTTTAAGTTCTGAAAGATCGTGAAACGGTAAACGGCAGACGGGGCACGTGGACTGTTTTCTTAACCATACGTCGATGCAAGTAAGGTGAAAGTAATGGCCGCACTTGGGCATCATTCTTAGTACTACTTTCTCCTCGTACTCGCCTAGACATATAGAGCATCTGTGCTCAACGTCAACAAAACATGTTTTATTTTGAATTTTTTATTCTTTTTAGAATAAATTAATTTAAATAAATTTAGTGTTTTTTTCATATCTTGCAGCGTTATATTGGAGTAAAGTACTTACCGGTATGCTTTATTTTTTCTTTAGTATTTAATTTTTGGTTTGTGGGTACTAATTGTCTAAAATATATAATGAAACAGAAAAAATAACATAATGGTTTATTATTTTTCTGCCACAAAAGAGAAGACAACTTATTATCAAAACATAGATGTTATGTTTTGTTCAAGTGTGTGGTTGAAATAAATACCAAGGAAACTATACCTAATTGTTTATGTGTGTTTTTCATTTTGTAAGAAATGTGGTTCGAATACAATGAAGGTGGTGGGGTGTTTTAAAAAAAATGAAAATTAGAAAGCTTTTGGGATAAATTAGATATAAATTCATTGTTCAATGACATATTTGATATTTTAGCAGTAGATTAGGGGGTAAAATGAAATATCAACCTTTTTGTTAACGTTTCCACGTCATAAATTTAACGGGATGACGGTAAAGTAATAATTTTATTACAAATCGATAACGTTAGTGACTATTTTGTTACCAATCGATAATATTAATGACTGATTTGTTACCTTTAAAACTTCGATGAAAAAAAAACGAAAAAGGTACTCAAAAATAACTTACAATTTATAAAGAACCCTCTGATTGTCATATATCATGTGTTTAATTTTGATCTGCATTTAAATAACTTACAATTTATAAAGAAATTGCACTTCGATCAAGAAGAGTTTGATTATGAAAGCTTGTCTAGAAGGCTTGAAATACAGCTGGACAAGCTTACTGCAGAAAACGAAAGGCAACAGAAAGCTTTTGATGATAAAGTTGAAAGAATAAATTTAGAAGCACAAAACCGCAGTTCGGAGGTTGAGAGAAACTTTGCCGGTGCCTTGGAGGTTAGTTCTGCAACCTATCATTCCCTCGGTGGTTGATTCTTTGGATTTCTATTTCCAGTTATTTCTCAACACATTTCTTGCTTGGGAGTGTGATAGTTGATACTGAACTTCTAGTGCCTTCCTTCTACAGAAGGAGCGACTAAAATGCCAGATGGAATATATGGAATCTGTTAAGAAGCTGGAGGAAAAGACGATAGAAAATCAATGAAAGCATGGATGTGATGGCATGGCTTCATGGATGATAAATGTAATGGAGAGGTACTGGCATCAAGAACTGTACCTTCTGTGTCATTTAAATTCATGGTTCACCAGTTGGGCCCTCTTTTGTTTACAGGCATGCTATTTATTTTCAATTGCACAAGGAGTTATGCATTATTTTCCAACTTTACTGTTTACATATATATTAAGTATATTTATATCAGGGGTGGGGACTATATTCCTCATACTTGTTCTGAATGGGGAATTTGTTTCTTTCCAGTTCTGGAATTTTAATCCCCTAATCCATCCTTGTCGGCATGGATCGGGTTTGAGGGAGATTGACATCCCTATTTGTACATTAGGATTTTTGGCCATCATGTTCATGTATTATGATACTATATTTCATCATCATAATTTTCAGGGGCCTAGCTTTTCAGTAGTCGACGATGTTGCTGAGGTCAAAAAGCTGCTAGAGAAAGAAATTCATATGAGAAAGGATGCTGAAGAAGGGGTCAGCAAACGTAAGAGTCAGCTACGGCAGTGCACAGATTCAGGGGTATGCTCGATAAGTGAACGGTGAATACTTTTATATGCTCTAAGCTTCTGTTGACTTCTAGATAAGAAATTGATTATACGAGGATTTTTGGTGTACCAGGAAGGTGGTGATTCTGAAATCTTGAAGCTCCAACAAGCTCTGGCTGATAAGGTTCATCAGAAAAAGAAGCTTGAAGAAGAAATGATTGTATTAAGAAGCCAGATGTTACAACTGACTTTTGAAGCCGACCAGGTATTTGGATATTCAAAGTTATCATTCTTTTAAGTCCCTTACTTTGAAACGTTAAATATACTCTTTGGAAGGGTATTCTTAAATCAAAGGCAAGCATGTGCAGTTTATCGAAAGGAAGCTCAAATTCATGCCGGTTTTATTTTTATTTGCAAATGTAGATGAGGAAGTCTCTCGGAAGAAATGGATCCACCAACGCCTATAGTGCTCTAGAGTCTCCAATGTCTCAAGTTAGGGGCTCTTTAAATGGACATAAGACACCTGTTGCTGTCCTATTTGAACAAGGTGATAAAATAGGTATTCTGCCATGATATCAGTTAAATAATTTTTTGTGCCTGCAATTACTTATTGTCCTATCAATTTACCAGTTGGACCGCAAAAGATCTTAGCTTTGCTAGAATCAGAAGATGTCAATGTACGCATTCATGCTGTTAAAGTAGTCGCCAACCTAGCAGCCGAAGGTGAGCAGAAAACTCTGATTTCCGGTACCATACTTGATTTGCCCTGGATGGGTAGCACCTGAATTGGTGGTATTTCTTGATAATTTAGTCTTTATTTTGGAAATATTGTTTGAAGAAGAACCTTGAGTGCTAATTGCTTAATCTCGTGTCGGAGTGATTTTAGTTGAAACAAACCAGAATCGTGAGCAATAAATATAAAATATTAGACCCATGTATTTACCTTGTTTATAGCAACGTCACTAACCCCCTTGTGTTAGTTGGACAAACTAATATTTTCCTGCCTTTTTTTGTCCAAAGGGGCTTCTTATTCACCACTGTTATAAAAATTTAGTTCTTGTTATCGTAAAGCCCTTTTTATAAGTATTACCCACATGTAAATCTCTGTTTCTTGCATGATAAGCTTTCTCTTGTAAATGCTTAAATAAAGTTGTGTTATGTCTATGAGACGTGTTTAACTTGGCATTCGTAGCAATGAAGTTCACGTCCCATTTACTAAACAGAAGCGAACCGGGAAAGGATTGTCGAAGCTGCCGGTCTTACTTCCTTGCTGATGCTTCTCAGAAGCTATGAGGATGAAACTATTCGCAGAGTCGTAGCTGGTGCAATTGCCAATCTTGCGATGAATGGTAATTGTTCTTCAACATCGTCTCAATCTGTGTGCACCCGTCTTTGCTTTTAGTCGGTGTTACTGTTATTGCTCAAGAGTTTGGCTCCTTAATAGTTCCGACTTCTGAGTTCAAACCGCATTTGATCCCGAGGACCCTCAGACTCTACGCATGGTTGCCGGAGCTATAGCTAACCTGTGTGGGAATGGTATAGTCCTACATTTTCTTTTGTATCACCACTCTAACTGATAAGTATTGTGCCCTAAATTTTTGAGATTGTATAACCTTTCCTTCGGCGATTAGAGCAAAGAACTCTAACTCAAATAAATAAAAGAAATGAACCGACATGCGAGTAGTCGGATATATTTTAACCAATGTGTAAATGGATGCATTTATAAGTAGATACTATTGGGTTTTGGTATCATGATAGAATCATCATTATAATTGTGATTGCTATTATTGTATTACATGATCGATATCGAGCACTATGTAAATCATGAGCTTAAATAAAACTACTGCATGCAGACTTTCTTCATCATATCAGGTTTATTCATTTCTATGTTGCTTTGACTTTTCTTTTTAATTACACACGCCCAACACTCGTGTCTAATGCATATTCTGATATCACATAGACTCGATCTCAATTCCGGATAACATAGATTCTTTCCATGCATTATATATGGGTCTCCGCTTTCTGCCTCCCTAACATGCTCATCATACTTCTTTCCAGATAAGTTGCAAGCAAAGCTAAGGTCCGAAGGTGGAATTAAGGCCTTGCTGGGAATGGTGAGATGCGGACATCCGGATGTTCTTTCCCAAGTTGCACTTGGAATTGCCAGCTTCGCAAAATGTGAATCCCGTGCATCAACCAATGGTAAGTATTTTGATCTCCTTCTTGCCATTGTTCGGTTGTCTACTGCCTACTGGCGAAGTTCTTTTATTATCTTTTAGAGTGGACCGGAGTTGAACCCTATTTAAGCTATGTATTCTTTTCAAACCTTCTTTCACTCATTTAGCTTCGTCTCATCTTCCTTGAAATGGCCTAAACTCAGCTCTCTTGTCTTTCCTCTGCATGATCATATAACAATTTCCACCCCTGCCTCGCTCCAGGCATAAGAAGTGGTAGATCGGACCTTATCGATGATGGCGCACTTCCATGGATTGTGCACAACACTAACAATGATTCCGCATCTATTAGGAGACACATTGAGCTTGCACTGTCATTTAGCGCAACGTGGTAAGCCAAATTTCTTCCCCACTGACAAAAACCTCACACTAAACCCTAAACCCTGAACCTTTATTTTGAAATTGCAGAAGTAAATGTGAAGGACATGATAAGCGGGGGTGCCCTTTGGGAGCTAGTTCGAATATCACGGTATTCTTCTCGTGAGGACATAAGAAGTCTCGCTCGACGAACTCTGAATTCAAGCCCCGTTTTCCGAGCTGAAATGCGACGACTAGGGATAGAATTATGATTCGAGGTGAAGTCAGACTATCGATTTTTAACATATTAATTGTTTAATCTTAACGATTTGTTTCTGAGATATTACTGTATATACTATGATTTCACTCATTTTCTGATATATAATTAATTATATTTATTAACAATATTGTAGAATATGGTATAACTTGAATTTCATCCACCGTTTTAAAAAATTGAGAAGTTACTCCCTCTAAGCCATAATCCTTTGTACTTCACAAAAAAATGAAAATTATTCCATTCGATCATAAACACATCAACTTGGACTGTTAGTTTCTGTTAATCTGTTATATATAAATAACTGAGCCACTAGATTCTGTTAATTTCTTGTATATATTGTTGGACCGTAATTTTTCAAGCAACAATTTAATGATAAGGTTAAATAGTATAACCCGCTTAGACTATTTTCTTTTTAGTTTTCATAAAATATAAATACCAAATTTAGACAAATTAAAATATAGGGAGCGATTTCTATTTTTTATAAAATAAAAGGATGAAAACCAGAATTAAACCCACAAAGTCATTGTGTACTAGTTAGAAAAAATGAAGTGGTTATAGCCCGTATCATTAGGTCTGCAAACGAGCTTAGTCGAACTCGAGTTTTGTTGAGTTTGACTCGAATTTTAAAATAGAGTTCGACTCTAGTAGAAAATTCGCGAAACTAAAATTTTAAGCTCAACTCGAGCTTGAAACCATGAACTGAAGCTTGTAAAAGCTCGAAATGAAAAAAAACCTAACTCGATTAAAACCTCAAACTCAAACCTAAACCATAACTATATAAAAACCCTATATTGTATTTTTTTTAAATTAACACATAAATGTTAATATTATTAATAATTTATTTTTTTAAAAACGAGTCGAGTATTAAGTAACTCGTTTTGACTAGTTAAGAACTCAAGTCGAGCTTGAAGTTGAATTGAGTATTTATCGAGTTTTGACCGAATCTCACGATCTTTCTCGTTTCATTTACAGTCATACGTACCATATCGTTGCATGCTATTTCGATGAACTAGTAACAAAAAATTTAAATTTGTTCTGATTAAATTTTTGACGTACATCGTTTGATTTTAATTAATATGTATTGTTATATGTCGATTGGTAATTTGGTATAAAATTTTAATATTTTAAATAAAATTTAACTTATTTTTATTTTTATAATTAATTTTAAAAATATAGTGTAATCAAACAACAACAATATCTACTAATACGATATTAGCTTAATTCGACGGATTTAAAAACACTAATCAATGTGAAATTAACTAGAACCCTTCGAATATTAATTATTATTAAGTAAAGGAGAAAACAAACAAGTGTGAACATGAGTGCATCCTACACTAATATGTTTATTTTTCAAATATATATATATATATATCCAGAAGATCAACACGCTTGAAGCAAAAGCGGACCAACTGAGGAGTTGAGCATATCACTAACAGCTAGCTGAACTTCATTTGAGCCATGCTCACAACTTACCAAGCCCGAAAGAAGAGGGAAGAACTTGGCTATGTTCTTCTCGAAAAATGCGTCCCCCAAGCTACACATGGTCCGCAGAGTCGTCACGACGAGAGGTGCACGTGCGGCGAGTTCTTTACGTTTCCCGGAACCTAAAGGAACCAACCACTGGGTTCGGCCATCGGGATACATCTCGGGACTCTGTTCGGAGCTTCCTGTTTCGATATAAAACAGTAACACCTCCTGGCATAGATCGACAAGATGTGACTCTACTTCAGCCTCGTCGAAACTCGGAGGCCTATCCGATATCAGATTATGCAAGAACGTGAGGCAAAATTGATACGACTCGTTCTCGAGACGCAATAGCGGAGGATCCTGCATTTGTGTCATGCGACCAAACTCTAGTATTTTGGTACGCAATGTAGCATCGTTGTTGATCTCGTGAGCATTGGATGCCGCATCATGCATTGCATCAAAGAGGACTAAGATGATCTTAGCCGAGAGGCGAGTTCGATACATGTTATAAATTTCCATTGCTGCTTGAACCAATAAAAGCTGAACAGCAGCTCGACACTTCACTTCGGACAAAGAAGCACGAAGATGTCGCATTCTCGGGCTCTCTGTATCATCACGAGACGAGCCGGAACCATGTGATGCCCCTTTACTTTGCTCATTGGGTGCATGTTCATTGCCTTCAAGTATGACATCCCCGCTAACAAAGTAAGAGAAATCAGGAAGTGTTGCGGTAACTGCTTCTTTTAATGAGGAAACAACTTCAAGCCACTGCTCCTCAATGAAATGATCACCGGCATTGCTCGTTAAACGTACAAACGCTGCAATTCCGATACCAGCTAGGCTTTGGTGAGGACGCTTGACGAAACTTAAGAGTATAGAAAGAACCTTCCTTAAAAGTGGGTTGACGGTATGATAAAAATTCGCGAAAAGATCAACAAGTAATTGAAGGGCCAGCGTACAAGACTCGTAGAGCCATCCATCTTGATCGATCTCGGTCATGTCCCTATCGATTCCCTGCTCAGTTAGGTCATCACCTGATGGATTAATAGCATGGCACACGTATTCGAATATTGGAAAAAGGACAGATTCGAACACTTTTTCCCATAAAGGTAGTGAGAACAGGTGACAATGGTTGCGCAAAGTTTCGAACAGCACTTGTAAAGCACTCTCCCTAATCTCAGTTCTAGGATCAAAGCCAAGTTTCGATAAACCTGCACAACGAAACGCTATGTAATTGCAGAACATAAATGCATTTCTAGAGCATGAAGATTCGAGCAAATTCAAATAACGAGTGACATCGAAACAAGGAGTAGTTCATTTCTCCTTACCGGCCAACAAAGGTAACCAAAAATAGAGATGATCATCCTTGTCCATCATCTCTCCATTTTCTTGCCTTCCATTACTTCCCTTGTGAGGTGAGGATTGAGAAGTATCCCCTGACTCCTTATCCTTATTCATAGATGAGGAGCCGAGATCTCCTTCGGCGAGTTTCGAGGCACAGAATCGCAGAAAAGAAATTGCATTGAGACTAATGTCTTTGCTGAATCTATTGTTGGTGAATGCAATTAGGCAATTCACACAATCTGTGAAGGTGGTTGTTTCGGTTTCGGTTATGTATGGGAAGTTGTCTCGAATTATCTTTTCTGTTATTTCAAAGGCTAGCAGGATAATGTTCTTGTGGCTGTCATAAGCTGCAGTAGTGAGAACCTGAAGAAAGATTTATCAGTTCAATAGATTAAGATATGAAAACTATGATATATATGATAGTTATAAAAAAAATCAATACCATGAACATGCTCTTCCACCCTGATTTAACATGATGGACTCGAGATGACACCATCTGAGAGACACATCTGATGATTAATTCTCGGATTTCGACAGCGCTAGTCTTCTGCATGGCAATAACAAAAGGCTTCATGAATTCATTCTGGAAATTATAATTGGCCAACTCTTCTCGCTCCAAAAATTTCATTGATAGCTGTCGTAAAGAGTCCATGGCAAAAATTGCAATTGACAGGTTCTCTGAACAGCCAATGGTCACGAAGAAATCAGAGAGGACAAGCCAGATGTTTGACCATACCAGTCGGATCCGGTTCATGTTATAGTGCCTGTAGATCAGAAAAGTTGCAGTCAAGAAGCATAATCAAATTAACTGCATTAAGATTAGACCACAGGAAGAGAAGGGGGATGATTCTTACGCAATCTCGACAATTTTCGTAAGGCTAAAAACCCGAGGGTCAGATGTAGATCGCAACTCCTCCATGGAAACCTTGCAGAGAGCCCTAACAAAGTCTATGATTGCCTCGCTATTCAAGTTTTGGCTGCGTGTGAATATACGGTTCATTTCAGCGCTTCCAACTTGTTCTAACATGTTGAGGTTAGAGACTAAATTGTTCATCTGTTCAGATGTGATTGTCCCAATGGTACCTCCAATACCAGCACTATCATATGAGCCCCTCATCACAGCAGAAGCGGCATACTGAATTCTTCCCGAACCCTTCTTCTTTAAAACGGGAAGGACGGGCGACTTTGCTTGCTTAGATTTTTCTGATTCATTCTGAGAAAAGGAAAAGAAAGTAGCATCTGGAGGAGCACCCTCTCCCAAGAGATGCAAATGCTCAAACCTTGACACGCACATCAAAACATGCTCCCAAGCTTCCTGTAAATAATCTCCATCTTCATCTGCAATTGTAACTATTGCCTGTTGTAAAAGGAAAATTTTATATTAGGTCCACAAGCAAAATAGAAAATTTTTGAAGAGTTCAAATATTGGGGCTCACTAACAAAATGTTAATAGCAGAAGAAGCGAAGTACTAACCTTGATTGCGTCTATATTTTTCTGCTTTATATCTGCAGGAGAGTGAAGTGATGTAAACTTAGCTAATGAAGTCACAAATGCATCTCTATGAGTCTTCATGGACATAACAGCAGTGACGTGTATTGCACGGCGGAAGCCTTCAATACATAAAGACGTCACTACTTCATCATCGCTTCGGTCAAGTGGCACACTGAACGCAGCCAACATAGGAGCCCAGCATACCTCGACCATGAATCTCAGAATCACCACATCTGTGGCTGCATAATAAACTGACCTACAAATTGACGGTACAATGGAACAATAATATTTACAACATCTTAACACATTAATTAAGCTTAAACCGCATAAAAAATTGATGAAAATATGCAGAATTTCGTTGTATTCCAACGAAATACCTAGGCATAAAGGAGTTTCAAAAAGAAAGACCTAGTAAGATGGTTATGCTAGATAAAGTCAAACACGAATCTCTGTATGGTAGGGCATCAACATAAAAGCTCAAATGCCTGTTGATCTTACTCGGATTTGCGAGCTTTCTCTTTAAATTGTTCTTGCATGTGCCTGATAAGATCATCACTGGTCTCCATATGCTGGTCTTCGTCGTGCTTGCGTATAACAAGATTCAAGATACTGTCTAGGCCTAAAATTCTGTTGGAGTTCACTGATTGTTTCTGTTGCACAGACCAATCATCGTCTTTCATTTTGATCTCATTTCTTGATATCCTTTCAAATAATGATCTTAAGTACTCTTCTGGCAAATCTTTCCCATCATCTATGCCACGATTGTTTGTTATGAAATCTTCAGCTGACATCTGTACGTTTCAATTTAGGAAAAGGGAGAAGTTGATCAATTTTCAAGTACTAAATGGAAACAAGATTAGATAGAGAATGTATATGCACCTTGTTTTTAACCATAGGGTTATGAGCATCAGTATTGAGCATTATGACAGAGTAAGCGAGGACATATGCTGTATCAGCACTGATGAAAGCCTTTGAGTTACATTTGCAATAGCGCTCGGCGAACTTTTCCATGATTCGGTCAATCTTTTGTGCCTCACCAGGTAATCTGAAACCTTGCAAAAAGGCTCGGATTGCCTCATCGAACTCCATGCCTTGAAAGTCAAAGGAGTCAACATAGGCATGCATCACTTTCAAAGGTAAATCTTCCCTTTCTCCAAGATAATCACCAATCAAGGTTTTCTTCAGACCAGATGTATTTTTAAGAAAAGCAGCTATCTCCTCCGGTGAGTCACCAACCTTTTTTGCTTTGATAAGAAATTCAATTCCGTTTTCAGGCTTCCGATTAAAAAGAGATATACCTTCCTGCCAGGAATTTTATATAGAAACATGATCAGATAAAATGAAGACAGACCAGTTTACCAGACATAATCTGGAGATATACCAGAAGTTCTATCTTGTAAGCTCGACGTTGCTCGATTGTTAAGATGCCAGAAGCTTCATTTAGGGCTTCAGAATGAGAACCTGACCCTTCAACGGGCTCATCCACATTCCCATTCTCCATGGGGACAGTTCCAGATTCAAGACTGTTCTCAGCTACTTCAAATCTCTTGGGAGAATCAGAATCTGGAATGCGCAACTGACTGTTCATCCAGTCTCCCATTGATTTTAAAGTAGCCACTAAACATTTTATAGCTTCAAGTTTCATGGTTTCTTGCTGTAGAGGCAATAATGTTGTCGCTGTACCAGGAGGAACACCTTGAGCTGTTTTCAGAAGTCCATTGACCATTCTGGAAAGATTCGTAATGAAAAAAATGGGAAATATTCAAAGCAATTAACTTATAACAGACGAAGTTTCTTAAGTTTGATAAAATTATAAATGTAGGGAAAATACCTCTCAAAAATGTTTGATGAATTGACATCACAGTCATAGTTAATAAATATATCTACTAAGATTTGTGAATCAACACAAAGTTTGTCCAGGAAATGTAGAACTATCATCTTTTGCTTAAAATTAGGCTGAGCAATATTTTCCAAGACCCTCAGAACAATCATAGGAAAAAATACTCCAATCTCGGCTTTCAGGCCAGCTCGAAACCTCGACACCAGACTAATGAAGATGGAGCAAGAAAGCTGGAAAACAACCATAAGAGTTGAAGCACTATTCTTTAACAGTGACAGACACAAGTACTGCTTTATGGCACCTAAAAACCTGTACCAACAAAAGCATTTACTCCAATAGGAAAATTCAAGTTCAGGATAAAAGTATCAGGATAGGTAATGCGAGCAAACAAAAATGAAATGCGAAATAAAATATAGTCAATTTTAATCAAGGAAATTGACGATATTATACATAGGCCGTCTACTATTACTACTAAAAATGTTAAGGCGTGAACAAAAAGAAGTGATCTCGATATAAACATAAAATAAAATCTCAAAGACAAATACAGAACTAAAGGTGGTGCTGGAATATGAATGCAAAAACAATGTTATTGAAATCAATAAGAAAATGCACCACCGCTGTCCAGTTTAACCAGAGGTTGGAAGTTGGAACTAAATTGATCAATAAAAGGACGCTTCCCTGAACAAGTTGCTAAATGTACAAAGGGTCCACAACCACAAGACGACAACAAAATATGATCTAAAATATCCAGCAAAGTCGGAAAAAAGCCACCTCAGATGTTTCAAAATCTAAAAATATGTAACAATGGTTTTGTCGACCCTTGGAGACTTATCATCTAAGTGTTTATACCTTACTTTTGTTTCTGAATATAAACTAATAACCTATATTCAGCACATACTAAAATCTATTGAGCAAACTAATATTAAGAGGGCATATCAAGAGTTGCACATCATATTTTTCATAAACTTGAGTATATGCAGAACTAAGCCTCAAGAATTAGAAACTTTTGGAAATGCTAATTAGAAGATCAAATAAAACCAAAGAAATATGTGCAAAGATTGAACAAAAATTATACCTTTCACTTGTTCTAAAAGAAGCCCCAGCATTTTCCAGAAAAATCTTCAACAACTCCAGTGCCAAAATCTTCCCTCTCAGCAACTGGGGATCGGCCAAAGCCTCTTTAGGTGGTGTCTTCATCGACAACTTGCAAAGTGCTCTAAAGACCAAAAATGCATCCCGTCTTAACTTATTCCCTATCTGTACCTCCAAATCATCATCTTTCTCTGTTTCATCATCTGCCAACTCCCCTTTCCTCCCTTCTAATGCCGTCTTATACATGCTAATCTCCCAATATTTTGCATCCAGCATATCCTTATCAGTAGAATCCAGCAAATCGGCAGGATTCGTGGTTTCAACGGTAGTAGTGTCAAATGCGCCATCATGGACACCTAAAGAAACCTTACTTGGTGTCACTGGATTGAACACTCCATCAATGTTCTGCACAATTTTAGTTATAAACCCTTGAACAAAGTTAGTCGTTGATCCATCAACATTTGATTTCTCAACCGGTCCCATCAATTCAGCCACTACAATTGGCTGAACTGGAACTGTTGAAGAATCCTCCTCCATTCTTCTAAAGACAACAACTAACATTTGAATCAATGTAGCTTTCGCAGTCGTTTGATTAACGGTATTTTTTGTCTCCAAGTAAATATCATAAGATGTTCTCACAGTTCGCAACAAACAGTCTCCGTGAATTCGCAGTGAGAAGGAAGTTACCGCAGTTAGAAGCGTTTTCAATACCAGTAATTCAATGGCTTCATCACCTAAAATGTGGCATTGACATACCGAATCAATCAATTTGGCTAACAGCTGAGGCTCGGGCCCTCCAGTGGGGTCCGCTTCGCCACGCAGGTACCCGTGTGCAATTAACTTCTGAATGCAATCAATGGCGGGATCGACAATCTTGTTGAAGGAGGTGGCACAAGCGTTGATCAGAGGGCTGAGAATGGATTCCGATTCAGCGAGGGAATACTCCACTTGGCCTCCGTCGTTGATAGGGCCAGGGATCGAGTTTTCCGGCTCTGAATCCGTCGGCGATAACGGCGTCTTCACCGGAGAAGTGAGTTCCTTGAGAAGAGATTTGCATTGGTGAGAGAGTTTCGAGTGCTTCCGCCACGAAGCGCCCTTGATGATCTTCTCTAAGGCAGGGACTACCAATTGGCTAACGCGGGAATCGGCTTCCGCAGAAGACATTCCCGAGTCGAATATAACTCGTCAATCACCAACTCAGAAGATTTAGGAAACGGTTAGTGAAATGCTTCTACGTATCATTTGATCTCCCTTTTGAGCTGTGTTAATTATCCGAGTGAGAAATGGAGTCGGATTAACTCACTAAGCCTACACTACACCACCATTGCCATTGATCTAATTGCATAAGAATTACAAAGAAAATACAATGCGAGAGGGAAAGGCCAAGATCCGAAAACTGAGCTGATCTTTTTTTTTTTTTTTTGGTAAACAGATTCAAGAGGATTGAGATTTAGATCGCATTTTTAACTGAATTTTATCAAAATTCAAGCTAGAAAACCAATGTACTGAAATGCCCTTGTTAGTAACGGCCTAACTAACTGGCGGGAGCTGCAACAAAGTGGAAGCTAACATGTAGAATGGTGACGTGTAATCTTGTGATACGAAGAAGGGCAATCAGGGTATTTCAGATTAAGAATGGTGATCGGGAAGGCCCGTCCCGGGCTACGGGTCAGGTCGATTTTTTGTCGCATCGCCTCTAATTTAAAAGTTGAAGTTTTTCAACCGATTACGAACTATCTTGAAGTTTAATGATATTCTACTCATTTCGAAGTCATCTCAATAACCTAATCCGATCTAATTTTTTTCATTTTTATTCAACAATTAATCATGATGTTATTTTTTTTTTATCAATTTTGTATAAATTCGATAGATATAATAATATATTTAACCTTTTCAACATCCATCTATTATATCATTTTGAATCTAATTTTAAAAAAGTTAAATGTAACTTTTAATATTTGTATTGACATTGAATTTTTAAAATTTGGATTATTTTAACAAATATATAAATATTAAGGTTAAATTTGATATTTTATTAATTAAATTATATGAAATTAACAAAATAACAATAAAAATACTATTAATTATTTTTATTTGTTCACTTTTAAAAGTGTTAAGATTCAATTACTCGGTTTAGGTTGCTCCCGAGTCTACTAATTTTAATCTGAAAAAACTTCGAACCATATTATCGAGATTTTTATCGGTATTAATAAAAAGAAATATATAGTAGATTGAAATACGTTTAACCACAATTATCTTCAATTTAAGAATTATGAGGTAATTTGAATGTTATAATTTTATGTTGATAAGACGTATCCATTGACTGAAATATGTGGCTTACATCTCTGAAACTACAGGCTCTCTTCTTTCTTTAGATAAATGAGCTTGTTCGAACCGAGCTTCGGGTCTCAAATTTTGAATCGAGCTTTAGCCTCGAATTTCGAATCAAATTTCTTACAACTTGAACTCGTATCAGCGTACAAAATAGCATAGTATCATACCCTCATTGCAAAAATTGGATTTTGTACACATTTCATTAAAATTTGAAGGTTTTTTTTAAAAAAACATTGAAGATAAGTTGAGCAACACACCATCCATGAACCATTATCCAAATCCTATTTTTGCCTAACAGCCAACATCTAGAAAGATAAATTAAACCGCAATGCATGATTTGAGTATCAGAATACGATAAAAGTAGTTCGATACAAGCATCGGACAAGGTATAACAGTCATTCCATCGATTCAAGAACTCACACATCTATAAGAGATGTAATCCAGTTCAGAATGGAAATTTGATCAATCTTTCCTAAGTTCCATGTATTCCCGACGGATACCATCAGCATTTATGACAACAATTTCAAGTTTGTCTCCCTGTTAAACATCCATGGTGAATACAAAAATAGAAAAGAGTTAGAGATGGAATTGAAATAAGATAAATGAGATTGAAGTTTCATTCCCCAGGGCCTGATTATATCCCGATAAGGTGATAAAGCCAAGACAGCAGCAGCCAAGAAGGGAGCTGATCTATTTCGAGCCACTTAAAATCTATGCTGCACAGACTCGAGTGTGACTGTTGGTAATGGATATTTTCCAAGTCTTTTTCATTTATCCAAAGGATATCTTTGGAGGATCCATCTCTGTTATTACTTAAGGCACTCATCCAACATGGTATGTTCATTATTTCCAACTTTTTCCATGTATTTGGAGAGTCATATCCCATACCCATGGCAAAAAAATGTCTGACACTACTAAGAGAGAAGTGAAAAGTCGGAGCATACCACTAGAACACAACCTTTCCAAGTTATCAAAACATAGTAACTAATTGAATGAGAACTTACAGTGTATATATCTCTCTCAGATGCTGAAGCAAACACAGTTTTCACCAAATCGACAGCTTCAGCTTCCACAAGTGGAGTAACAGCATCCTGCAAGACCATGGGTTTGAGATGAAAAAATGCAAAGTCTGAATGAAACGAGAAATAAAATAATTAGTCTCGGGAGGATACCTGGACAGGCAATAGGAGAGGACTGGGTGATTTCAGTTGGTTATCTAAGAAAGGCATGATGAGTGTGGAACCGGAACCTTGAGAGCTGTATCCAACCTTCTCATAGGAACCGACAGCATCATATGTGAAGACACAACCCTTCCCTAATGGTTTAAGATAAGAATATTAACTCGTATTCACGATACAAAGGCTTAAAACTAGAAACTAAGGCTCAAAACAGAATACCTTCATTATCAAGGCCACCTAAAACATTAAAAGAATAATAAGGAAAGAAGCGCTTGTAATAAAGGGTGTTGGACAGCAGTTGGGCCATTGCAGGGCAGCTCATTTGCTTGTTGTGCTGATGTTGATAAATCTGTATTTTGAGAAGCAACATTAAAACTGTGTATACATACACACATACATATATATACAGTATTATACATATGTTTACAAGAACTGGAATTATGATTAGGTTCTTAAATGTCTGGACGCTAAATCAAAATTACATGCCCTTCTTGTTTGAAATTATTCTAGTACAGTTAATGAGAAAGTTCAAGTGAAGCCAACATGCCCTTACCAAGTGCCTAGCTGCCAGTTGCTTTTGTAAAGCCTTCACATCGGCTTGAAATCCCGAGGATGCCATAACACATTTATCTGCACTGCAAATGTCAAAGAAACACTAATAATAAACCCCAAAAAAGAAACAAAGAAAATCTGAAACATTAATAAGTAAAGAAAATCGATCATTACAGACTATTACCCCCCCCAATCTTCACTAACACTTGCATTAATGAGGGAGAACAAATAAACTATGCATATCTTTTCCTTTACCTTGTGAGCTATTTGGTTATGGAAACACTGACATTGCTATCCTCTAGAGTTCCATAACTATAACATACACGGACAGCTTGTAGGAAAGCTTACCATTTTCTATTCCGCTATCTTAACTGGAAATAGAATAGAGTACCGGATTCTTTCAATCATTAGAGTCAAACTACTTTAAATATTACAATCTTCTTTAGCAAATTTCACCAAATTCCATAAGTTCCCCATTAAGAATCAGTTGGCAAGACTATATCTTGATGGGCAAATTTACAAGACTATATCTTCATAATACTGTTATTAATTGCGAAAAAAATACTCCATTGCCTATCCCCCCCAATTTTTTGGGTGTAAAAACAATTTAGGAGACAAATTAACTCTTCCCCAAAAAGAGAAATGAGTTTAAATACTTAATAGGCACTTGTAATTTTTATGTTAACTAATTTGGTCCCTCCCAATGTTTGATCCTGATTCCGTCCCTGACTAAAAGGCTATTACTTTCTACTCCAAATTTATACTATTTTCTATCAATTCTTGTTAACCTAAAAAACAAAGGGACTGAATAAAGAACATACAGTTTACAGATCTTGGAGTATTCGCGGGTCAGAATATTGTAACCGGTTGACATTCGAGTATCGGCTGCGATAACACAGTAATCAGCCCCGGCGATCGCAACACAAGATCTGGAATTTCCCAACAAAAAAAAAAGAAACCCTTCAATAAACAACGAAATCGAACAGGAAGAACAAAAAATAAACATGATTTCGCTCGGTCGATAGAAAAAAAGTGTACCCTCCATTGTTGTCGTAAGGAGACCAGTTCGCCTGTTGCTTGGTCATGGTGAACGGAGCAGATAGAGACTTAGGTCGACAAAGAGAAAATTAAAGAAGACTGTGATTTTGGTTTTCGGTTTTTTATGCATTAATTTCTTTCACTCAGATTTAACAACTCTGGCTTTGCCAACAAGAAAGGCACTCTCCTATTAGAATGGGCCGGGTTTAGGCCCATATAAACCAAACCAAACACAAAACCAGTGTGAGCCTTTAGCTGGTTTTATGAGTCGGGTCAGATTCGGATTTATGTTTTTAACATGGGATGCGAAAGGTTGGTTAAAGATTAAATTTAACATGTTCCGATCTAATTTGATTTTATATGATATTTATAAAAACGAGTTCAAGTTGAGGTTGTAACGATATTGAATTTAAGATAAAAAAAAATTAACTTGATCTTATATGAATAATTATATTATACTTATATATATTTAAAGATAATTATTATAATATTCATCTATGTATTTTTTTCAATTATCTTTTTACTTTACCGATTTGATTTTTAATATGATTTGAATGGTGGAATCAAATCTAGAGGTTAAAATCTGATATCCTTTTAATTTTCGAGTCAGCCGTCAAAAAATCGATATACCTTATAATTATTTTCTTTGAATGAAGCAAAGTCAAAGGATTACAAGATCAACGAGATCTTAAGACAGGAGATGATAGGCTTTAGCGTTATCTTATTTTGTGTCTTTCGCCGATGACACATTCTAATTAATCTGAATAACTATTTTAACAAGAGAAGTCATCATTAGAAGACTAAATTGTAATATAAGAGATAAATAAGAAAATGTATATGAACAAATGAGAAGTAGACCATGGTAAACAAATATATTATATTGATCCTTGTTACTTAAATTATAATTTGTTTGGACGTGGCTGCCGCTGATAGTATTTTCCAGTTCCACCCTAAGTGCAAAAGAGTGACTTTAACGCACTTATGCTTTGCAGATGATTTACTAATATTTTGTAAAGGTAATGTTGACTCTATAGTTGGGGTGAAATGTGTTTTGGAGAGATTTTATGAGATGTCAGGGTTGAGACTTAATGCTTCAAAGACTTAAATTTTTCTTGCGGGTGTGAATGATAATTTGAGGACTCTTGTGTACGAGGTTACTGGATTTAAACTTGGCTGCCTACCTGTGAGATACATTGGGGTCCCTCTTGTGCCTAGGAAGTTAACTGAGAAAGACTATTTTAGCATGGTGGAGAAAATCAAGGCAAAATTAGGACTTTGGTCCAACAGATGGCTGAGTTATGCAGGTAGATTGTAGCTAGTGAAATCTGTCTTGCTTAGCATTACCAATTTTTGGTGTAAACAGCTTATTCTACCCAAAGCAGTGGTTAGAAGGGTGAATCAGCTCTATGCAAGGTTTTTTTTAAGGGTGGTGACATTCCAGCTAAGGGTGCTCGTGTGAGTTGGGATTGCATCTGCTCACCTAAGTCTGAGGGGGCTTAGGCCTTAAGCAATTAGCTAGTTGGAACAAAGCTTGCATTTTGTTATTGGTTAAAGAGCTTCTTATGGCAGAGGGGTCACTTTGGGTTGCTTGGGTGAGATCTTACGTTTTTAAGGGGGTGGATCTCTGGTATGTTGAAAGCAAACCATCTTTCAGTTGGTGCATACAGAAAATCTTAAAAGTTAGAGAGGAAGTGCAACCCCTATTCTCGGGGATCATGGACTGGGCAGAATTAATGCTCGTTGGTTGTGGCAGGAGATTAGACGGAGGACAGTGAAAGTAGAATGGCATAAGGCTATCTGGTTTCCTTTGCACACTCCCAAGCACTCTCTCATTGCTTGGATGGCTATCCTCAACAGATTGCCAACGACTGACAGACTTATCCGTATGGGGATTGGGGTGGATGATAAGTGTAGGCTATGTGGAGTCGAGGCCGAGACCCGCAGCCATGTCTTCTTTGAATGCTCATACTCGAAAGCTGTTTGGGAGGTGATCAATCGATTGTGTAATATCGACAGAACAGTGGGAAGTTGGGATGAGGAATTAAGTTGGGCAGTCTCTAGATTCAGGGGGAAAACTTTTCTTGTTTTTATACTTAGAACTGTCTGGTGTGCATATATATATTGTATATGGTAGGAAATGAATCATAGACAGTTTAGGGGTCACAGTAGGGATGTTGCTAAAGTAATGATTTGTATTATTAAGGTTGTTAGGATGAAATATGTTCGTATGGTCATACAGAGTAGTGTAGCCACCAGGGACCTTTGTCTAGCTTGGGGAATTAGATCCTCCTAGGAGGTGGGTGCTGGTTTGTGCATTGTATTGGTTGTAGCAGTGTGTTTACTACTGCTTCTTGGATAATAATATGGAATTTATCCAAAAAAAATTATAATTTTTTTGATTTAAGTGTGTTTCTAACATAAAAAAAATCAATAAAATCTTTAAATTGTTGTTAAAATTATATGATTTTTTTATAAGAATGAGCCATTAGATTATGTTTTTACACGGATGTGAGGGAGACTCTAAAAGTTTTTGAACAAAATAGACTGTAACAAACTCGATAAAGGGTCAAAAAATAGGAGAATCAGAAGTGGTCGATGTCATCTTAACTAAATAATCAACCGTTTCGTTTGCTTCACGATGAATTTTCAAGAAGTCAACAAATCATGCTTTGGAACAAAAAAGAGCAATGGCTCTAACTGCAACAAAAGAGCTAGATGGGGATGTAGGAGAAAGGAGATGAACAACATCACTACTATCAACTTGTATTAACAACTTCTCAAAGCTATAGTTCAACATAAAAAAAAATCATTGAAAGGTAAGTTAGGGGTCAGCGTTCGATCAAGTCGAATAATTTTTTTTATTCGAGTTGACTAGTCTTATTTTACAAGTCGGACTTGATTTTAAATTTTTTTCGAGTCGAGTCGATTTTTCGAGTTTCTATTTAAATTTAATTATAAATAATTATAATATTATTTTATTCTAATTTAAGTGACTTTCTATTATCATATATATAATACAAATATATTTTCTTCATATGTGATATACATATATCATACAAAGCCTAAGGACTCGACTCAAACTTGAAAATAAATCTACTAATTACTAAAAAATTTGAGTTATTTGAGTTTAATTTTACAACTCGATTTGAACTTGAAATTTTTTTCGAGTCGAGTTTATGAAATTACAACTTGAAGTCAATTCGAGTCGAACCAAGTCAAAAAAATTATTTTTCAAGTCGAATCAAATTTTGCTCACACTTAGGTCAAGTATCTTATTAAAACAAGTACACATATAATGTTAGAAAATGGATAGTTCTGTTGTACGACAACCTTAATGTACGGCTAAGGAAATGTATTACATGAAATATTATTAATTTTTTAACATTTCAGGTAAAGTGCTACCTAAAATATATTTTTTACTGAAAATGTTATTTTCGCTAACTAATTTCAGTAGAAAGAATAATGTTTTAGGTAGCGCCCAATAATAACATTTTTGGTAGAAAAACTGAAAATGTTAAAAAATAATAATGTTTCCGATAGTATCTTTCCTTAGCTATATATTACGATTGTCGTATGCCTCTAATCGATCCACAACTTGTGGAGAGTGAGACAACACTAAATTTAGAACGAATTCTAGTGGTTTAAAAAATTGAAACAATTATATTCTTATTACTCTTATATTTATCTGTTAACAAAATAATCAAACGATAAGCGTTGTCAACAACCAACCGATCTAGTTCAATCGGTAGAGCGCAAGGCTCTTAACCTTTGGGTCGTGGGTTTGAGCCCCACGGAGGGCGACAATTTCCCTTTTCGTTTTCTTCATGCCAAGCCTGTCCGAACAGCAACCCATGTATTTTAAGACCGAAAACTCATTTAATATTTAAAAATTTTAAGAAAAAAGTATTTTATTTATATATTTTCACAAAGCAAACAAATGTTTCAAGCAAGCAAAATCTCGTTAACAAATCGGCTGCTGTAGTGATGTGGCACTGACTTGGATCCACTAACTGTCGTATTTATGCTAAAAGGAATTCGGGTGTCCTGATCGTTTCCCAAGCGTCAAACAAGACTAGTTTTATGTAAACCTAACTATTTATGTTTCTACTATTCTAATATTAATTATTGTTCTCGTTTGAAGTCTTATTTGAGGATATATTGAAGTGTTGGGTTACCTCAAGTCTAATTCCCTTAAAAACTGGCCTTTTTGTCCAAAACAGACTGAAAGTATCGATACTAGCCCAATAGTGTCGATACTATTGCAAAATTTTTGATACTTTATATTAGTACCGATACTTTTGTTCTTTCTAATTTTGAAACTTTTTGGGAGTTTCAAAAATATGACCCAAATTATAGATACTCTTGAAAGAATATTGATACTTTTGCCCAAAAACTCACGAGTTTGCCTAAGAAGAAGAACAAGTTTCAATATTATCCTTCTAGTATCGAAACTCAACCTGTAGAGAACATAAAATAGGTGTAAAAACTTCTATTCTACTATCCCAGAGACCTTAGTGAGGTCCCCAAACATTATTAATATTTTATGAAGATACAAAGGAACATAAATAGGGCTTTAAACATATTTATAACTCTAAAACATGAAATCTACCATGGGATGCTTTAAGCTTATGCAACCTACCACATTTCATCTAAATGTCTTATATATGGTATAATTGAGTCAATAGTGAGTTACCTTTGATACTATACTGCTGGACACGTCAAAGACTCAGCCCAAAGTAGACTTTTCATTCCCCTTAGCTTTGGAGCCTTCTCCAACCTCTTGCACTAAACAAAACCAAATGCAAGGGTTATTAACTGTTTATAGGGATTAAGAAGGGTTTTAAATACTTCCTAAGGCTATAAAAATATGAAAAATGGGTTATAACCATCTAGTTTCTTAAACCCTTTTAAAACTCGTTTTTATAACTATGGCCAAAACTTGATCTTGAGGTCTCAAATAAAACCTCAAGACGTGTTGATTTTGGTTCTTACCTTGGTTTGATGAAATAGACTGAAACTAAACCAAATCCTTCACCTTTGCTAAAAAATGATGAAGAATATGAGAAAACTTAGGAGGAGAAGACAAATGTAAATAAAAAGATAACTGGAATTCAGACGGTGATATCACCAAATTTTAATGAAAAACAACTTTATTTTTTAACAAGGGTATAATTGCTTATTTGGTCCCTCTAATTCTGATTGCAGATTAAAAACACCCCTTTTTTCACTATTGGGCTTACCTCATGCCCAAATCCTCTTTAATTTGGGTCAAGGCTTCCTACAAGATAAGTAATTTAACCAAGGCCCACTTCTAGCTTTAAATCATGAGTCCTACAATTCTGTTCGTGCGTCTTTAACTGTGTTGAAGCTAGGCTACCATTTTACCTTCTTGTATCAATACAAATCCCAATCTGCTTTGGGAGGCATCACTTTAAATTACATAATCTTTGCCTGACTTTGGTTGTACTAAAACTAGAGCTTCTGTCAAAACCTTCTTAAGCATATCAAAGCTTTCTTGGCACTTTTCAGTCCAAACAAATAATACATATTTCCTGAGTAGCATGGTAAGCAGAGAATGTATCATTAGAAATTCTTCACGAATCTTCGATAATAACCAGCTAGTCCCAAGAAATTTCGAACAATAGCTTGTATTTTCTTGGGATCTACTATGATTCCCTCTGTTGAAATCACATGGCCAAGAAAAGCTTCTGGCAACCAGAATTCACATTTCGATAACCTAGCATATAACTTCTTATCCCACAGTATCTGAAGTACAATGTGGATATGTGCTTCATGTTCCTCTTTAGTCTTAGAATATACCAAAATATCATCAATGAACAAGACCACAAACTAATCCAAGTACGACTGAAACACCTGATTCATCAAATCCATAAAAGTTGTTGAAGCATTGGTTAGTCCAAACGGCATCACTACGAACTCATAATGATCATATCGGGTTCTGAAAGTCGTCTTCAGAACATTTTCCTCTTTAATCTTTAATTGATGATACCCTAATCGTATATCAATCTTCGAAAATACTGATGTACCTTTGAGTTGATCAAATAGATCATCAATCCTCGAAAGAAGGTACTTGTTCTTTATC
Organism: Hibiscus syriacus; assembly: GCF_006381635.1. NCBI lineage: Eukaryota > Viridiplantae > Streptophyta > Magnoliopsida > Malvales > Malvaceae > Hibiscus > Hibiscus syriacus. The sequence continues at coordinate 29,697 of NW_024062427.1, forward strand.
GTCACTTTATTTAGCTGACGATAATCTATACATAATCGAATGAATACATAATTCTTTTTAACAAAGAGTACCGGTGCACCCCACGAAGATACACTCGGTCTAATAAAACCTCGATCGAGCAACTCCTACAACTAAGCCTTAAGCTCTCTGAGTTTCGATGGAGCCATTCGATAAAGAGCCATCGAAATAGACATTGTCCCCAAAAAAATATCAATCTTAAACTTCACTTCTCGATCATGTGGTAATCCGGGTAACTCATCAAGAACTACATATGAAAATTCCTGAAATATTGGAATATCCTCCAATAGAACTTCAGATGTCCATGTAACAATCACATTTTCCAAGAAATTTGTACATCCTTTTACCATCAAATTTATTACTGTCATTTCTTATATCATATTGGGCAATGATTTTGCTTTTTGTCCAATTACTATTATCTCGTTACATTATACATTTTTAATAAATAATCGCTTCATGCGACAATCTATCAAACCATAATATTGAGATAACCAATTTATGCCCAATATTGTCTCAAACCCATCAAATAGCAACTCCATGAGATTCGCCAGGAATACAACGCCTTGAATCTTTATCGGAAAGTTTCTACTGATCCAAGTAACTCTGACACTATGACTCAGTGGATTTATAGCTATTATATCATTGTCAATGGGTTCTAACATAATATTTTTATTTCTGGCTAATTCTGAACTAACATAAGAATGTGTAGAACTCGGATAAACTAAAACAAATACAGGCTCATCATAAAGATAAAAAATATCTGTTATGATCTATGGGTCATCACGGTCCTCATTAGTTTTGATCTGGCTAGAGCACGTACATCGGATTTGAAGGTCGCCTCTAAGAGGATCTGTTAGAGATCATGTCTATGGATCATGACTTCTCGG
>NW_024062428.1:0-30501 GCF_006381635.1 Hibiscus syriacus
GTCGCCATCAACTTCACATTTTGAAGCAATTGGACTACACATATTTGCCCGGGACTTTGATTCAAGTAGGTGGACTAATGATGCGAAGGCTTCTGCACCCGCTATGTTGATTTGAATGTGTCTCCAGAAGTGATGCAAATGGCAAGGTTCGCTGCTCTACGTTCAACGTCAAGTAGGTTATGCATTGCATCAAAGACAGACGAGTCTTTCAAAACCGCAAGAGATGAGATGAAAAAACTAATAGAAGAATTAGAAAACTCGTTTGGTTTGAATCATTCATCAACCAGAGCATTGTAGTAAACATGTTTGTGACCCTCAACGAAAACAACGCAAGCGAAAAGAAGTGCCGAAGAACAAGGTCGAGAAGCAAATTAGGCGATGTGGTACTGCAACGGTGAGGGGCATAACAAACTAACATGTCCTCAAGTCAGCTTAGTTTGAGTACAAGCACACAGCCTACATCAACTGATTTTTTCGAAGACGGAATGGAATGACAACGATCTCCATATAATATATCGTAAGTATCAACATCACTCCTATTGTATGGTACATATAAATTTTGAATGAATGAAGAAAAAACCGTTACTTCAAATTACCGACACTTTTTTAAATGGTATGGACATAAAGTACCGACACAATATTAAAAGTGTCGATAAGGTTGTAGACCTATTCGCTCATAACCGGTATATTTATACCGTTATATTAAAATTATCTATTACATTATATTATGGGTTCCGATGTGTAAATTTCGACACTTTTTTAAATCGTATCGACATTTTTCTTCCAATATGATAAAGTACCGACACAATATTAAAAGTGTCGATATAGGTTGTAGACCTATTCGCGCATAGACCGGTATATTTATACCGGTTATATTACAAATTATCTATTACATTATAATTATGGGTTCCGATGTGTAAAATGTCGACACTTTTTTAAATTGTATCGACACATTTTTCTTCCAATATGGACATAAAGTACCGACACAATAAAAAAGTGTCGATATAGGTTGTAGACCTATTGGCTCATAAACCGTATATTTATACCGGTTATATTACAAAATTATCTATTACATTATAATTATGGGTTCCGATGTGTAAATGTCGACACTTTTTTAAATCGTATCGCACATTTTTCTTCCAATATGGACATAAAGTACCGACACAATATTAAAAGTGTCGATATAGGTTGTAGACCTATTCGCGCATAAGACCGGTATATTTATACCGTTATATTACAAAATTATCTATTTTATATAATATGTTGAAAGTGTCCATACTTTTATAAAAAAGGACGATACTTTTTTTAAAGATATGTATTTATGTTTCAATATTTTTTTAAGTATGTTTCATGTTTTCCACCTACAATATTAATTTAATAATTTCATTTGCACAAAAATTAGTTGATTGTGTTGATATTTTATAAAATAATTTAAGAATTTTTAATTTAACAATAATATATACCGTAACGTAAAAAATTATCATTAGAACGCCTATAATTACTAAATTAATATCTTAAAACTCACTCAAAGATAACCTTAATTAATGTTTTCCACAGTGAAAAAAGTATAGACACTTTTATAAAAAGGATAGATACTTTACAATATATTAAAAAAGTATAGACACTCAATGTATATGTACACATAGAAGCAAATATGGAATAATTAATGAAATATACATACAATATAATCACACCAAAATTTAAATACACAAGAATGTTCAAATAATGTACCGACAAACAAAATTAATCCGATGAAAAAGGTTGTTTCTAACGAAGTCCGGAACATTAGAGGCCTTCACAAATTTTCCAAATACTCTCGTATGTTTCCGCCTTTTTCTGAGGACTACATAAATAATTTCAATTATCAAACTAATGAGGTGCAATTTTACTAACAATAATTAAATTCGCATAAGCATGAATAAATTTGTGTCATACCTAGAGCTTTGTCGTTCGAATGGAAGCAGCGTCAAAGGTATGTGGACATATGTATTGTATTTCTATATAAACACATAAGTTGTTAAAATATCATGTCTGAACACCTGTTCAACTGATCAGAAACATATTGCATAAATGCAACCTACCGGATTATAAATCATTTTTTCCGCTGAATCATCGACCAAAAGTGTATTTAGCTCGTTAAAATCTGGACACGCGTTCCAAACATCATTGAGATCTTTACAATAGGTAACAGAATCGTATGTTTTGCATTTTTTTGATCCTGTTCACAAACAGTCGAACATAAATATGTAGGAATCATAGACAAGGAAAAGTCAGCAAACTGTAATGACATTCATCTTACCCACACGAATAGAAAATGCTCGAAATACAGGTAGTTTCTCAAGTACACGGTCGACGTTATGCTGAGATTGTAATCAAGTTTGAATGTTAACATTCAATGTATATTAACGATTTTGACTACAGTAATTCAATTGCCTCAAACATGTTCTAACCTCATCTTTGAAGACCAAAGGGCAACAACAAAATTGTCGACACAAAATTGCATAAATTCAAATAATCCTCTTCTGAGGACAACATCTACAACATGAAGAAAATGAGATTAAAGTTCTACGCTTATATGTTAAAATAATGGATACAAAAGAATAGAATTATAACCTGCCGGCAGTCTTGGGATGTAGGCAAGGACACCATTGAGATCAAAAATTAAAAGTTTTCTTGAAGGCGGCGTTGCAGACACGATATACTTGTTTGGATCATCATCTTCATCATCATCATCATCATCGTCATCATCTTCATCGCCAGCTTCATCGTCATCATCATCATCATCGTCATCTTCATCGTCAGCTTCATCTTCTGCGACCGATTGGTTGTCCACATCTGTAAAGAAAATAAATAAAGTTCAGAACGTGTAAATGTTAAGAAACATAGATAATGAATTACCTAACTCGTTTGATGTCGTTGACGTAATTCGTTACGCAACATGGAGACTTCACGTTGCAATGATGAAATATCGATCGCATTCCACTCACAAGGGAATCAATATGCTCCCGAAATTGACCATGTATTCCATCACGGTCTTAATTGTGACATCCTCTGCAACTGTTGCTTCTTCCATCATTGCGTCTCCACTTGGTTGCTCTTCTTCATGGCCAACGGGGTCCATTTCCTCCCTCTCTTGATCTAATCCGACCTCCTTGACACGCTTCCAACCGAGTTTTTCAACAAATCATATCCCGCTTTTTTAATAAATACCCATGTCAATCTTGCGGGTTAATCGAACAGGGGCGTCATGCGAAAAAATCAACTTCCTTCTTCTTCAACAGATGGGTGATGACACATCCATATGGTAGTAGTTTGAAATTGTGCTCCCTTTGTGACCATATACAATTGTATTAAATATGAGTTTTGCAATGTTTGGAGCCGTTTTGGATTTATACTTTGCTATCCACCAATAATCGCTGTCTCGAAGCGTTGAATGTTTTCCCCCACTAGGCCGGATATACCATGTGAGCATTTTGTGAAACACTCTCGACTCTACATCGAGGTGAATTGGGCTATTTCTAGTAACCGTTTATTGTAGACCAATCACCATTTTCATCTGAATCCCCTGTATTCGCTACACCTAAACCCTCCGCAATAGTTTCTGGAGATATATATATATCCTTCCCCATGACATGTGTATAATTCCTATTATATTAGTCTTATTAGGCTCGTGCTGTAAGGAAGCATTGTTGTAGAAGACTCTAACTAGGTTGGATAATATCTTGGTTCTACACCAAGGAATTCAAGCCAACCCCAAGATGTAAATGTGGATTTAAAACTAAATGCATATTTATCATCAAACAGAACCCAGGTCAATGACACGTTCGGGACGAATCTTCCTCACTTTAAAACTCGTCTGCCATCTTTGTTTCTCCATGTCGGATCTAAAGTTCAGAGTTTCGAAGGACCTGATTTCCTCAGAATAATCGTTTGTTACAGAAGGAGGTGGTTGAGAAGAACTGGGTTGAGAAGAGCTTTGAGAAAGACCTCGCTTCTGACGCTGACGTTTTTGGAGCCATTTGGTTGGATGCTACCCCTATTACAATGGAACACAAACACATTCAGGATAAAAACTCCAATATAGAAATCAATCAAACCCATAAAATATCGATAAATTTACCTGAATATCTGATCGTCACTTATGATAACGTAGAAGGAAGAAAGAGGAATCTGCCTGCTTGCATTTATGTTTAGGTTTCTCGATTAAGAGTACTATATACGTGGAAAACACTTGATATTTAAATTAGTATCGACACAAAATATATTAGTGTCGACACATTATTTAGACATATTCTCTCATAAAACCGGTATAATTGTACCGGTTAGATTGAAAAATTACATATTACATTATACTTTTGGGTTCGATGATTTTGGGATCGACACTTTATTGGTGCACCTTGTTTTTAATTCATTCTGGAAAAAATATCAAACAAACTATATTAGTGTCGACACATTATTTAGACATATTCTCATAAAACCGGTATTATTGTACCGTTAGATTGAAAAATTACATATACATTATACTTTTGGGTTCGATGATTTTGGGATCGACACGTTTTATATGGATCGACACTTTATGGGTGCACCTTGTTTTTAATTCATTCTGGGAAAAAAATATCGACACAAACTATATTAGTGTCGACACATTATTTAGACATATTCTCTCATAAAACCGGTATAATTGTACCGGTTAGATTGAAAATTACATTTACATTATACTTTTGGGTTCGATGATTTTGGGATCGACACTTTTTATATATGGATCGACACGTTATGGGTGCACCTTGTTTTTAATTCATTCTGGGAAAAAATATCGACACAAACTATATTAGTGTCGACACATTATTTAGACATATTCTCTCATAAAACCGGTATATTGTACCGGTTAGATTGAAAATTACATATTACATTATACTTTGGGTTCGATGATTTTGGGATCGACACTTTTTATATATGGATCGACACTTTATTGGTGCACCTGTTTTTAATTCATTCTGGAAAAAAAATATCGACACAAACTATATTAGTGTCGACACATTATTTAGACTTATTCTCTCATAAAACCGGTATAATTGTACCGTTAGATTAAAAATTACATATTACATTATACTTTTGGGTTCGATGATTTTGGGATCGACACTTTTTTTATATGGATCGACACTTTATGGGTGCACCTTGTTTTTAATTCATTCTGTAAAAAAAATATCGACACAAACTATTAGTGTCGACACATTATTTAGACTTATTCTCTCATAAACCGGTATAATTGTACGGTTAGATTGAAAAATTACAGATTACATTACTTTTGGGTTCGATGATTTTGGGATCGACACTTTTTATAGGATCGACACTTTATTGATGCACCTTGTTTTTAATTCATTCTGGAAAAAAAATATCGACACAAACTATATTAGTGTCGACACATTATTTAGACTTATTCTCTCATAAACCGGTATAATTGTACCGGTTAGATTAAAAATTACATATTACATTATACTTTTGGGTTCGATGATTTGGGATCGACACTTTTTATATATGGATCGACACTTTATTGATGCACCTTGTTTTTAATTCATTCTGGAAAAAAATATCGACACAAACTATATTAGTATCGACATGACCCTTAATGTGTATAAGAAACATGTACAACAACATACTGCTAACTTTTCTCATCTCATTCATAATATATTCACATAAAAAAATATAATCGTATACAAAATTATAAATCTTATACAAAATTAACTCGATTTACATCATTGCATCCTTTTGTTATTCCTATGTAATATTGCAGCTTTTGTTATCTCCTGTCTTCGTTCATTTTGATTGTGGCTTACGAGATCGTTTAATACTCGCGATCGATCCCAGTCTCCAACAACCTATATTCAAATTGTCAGAACGTTAAGTATTGTCAACTACAGCATTCAATCTACGACTTTTAACAATTTTACCACAAACAATTTTTTCTATCCACTTACAAAATCACCAGTTGCCCCTGTAGAACCGATCGATTCCATCCACATCATCACATACATGCCGCAATCATATCTGTTACAAAATTTGAAAACCACACATGTCAATATGATGAATACTGCATAAATTAAGCTTTCTATTTGTGATAACATCTCATACCCATTCAATTGCTTATTCTTCTTATGCTCCCAAATTTGAAATTTTTCAAGGATACTTTCCTAGAGATCCACATGACTCAACCCAAATGCGTTTCTTATTATAAGAATCTAATATTTTAATCTGCATTAAATAGAAGAAGTTATGCACCAAAATTTGCATTATAATTTACATAATGTCCTTTCATACATACATACATACCAATCTCTTAGCATCCTTCACTCTCTGTTTAGCTGCTTCATTGTAAACATACTATCATATATGTTACAACATGATCTACCATATCCAACACAACAGATACCAATGTGAATTATGGTAGTTTATTGTGATCATTATCTGCAACAAATTTCACACCCAATTTGACAAAATTCAACATTCTATATCCGAAAACATCATTTGTAATTGGTATGGGGTCTTACCTTCTCACAGTCGGTCAATTTCACATAGTTATCCATATGACACCCCAGAAGGTAGAAATACCCTCACACTTTCTTTGTTGTTGCCTTCCAACGCCTGTTGCTGTAATTACGCAACAAACATTATTAATTTACCGTCTATAACACTACTTTTCAATATTTATTAATTTAACTCACCACTAAGAGGTATGGAAGGTAGCCAATCCTCCGGTGTGACTTTTGAGAATCGTAGCATATGGTCCAGGCGAGCAAATCGATAACCTAACAAAATTAATTACACAATCAGAACATATTCAATAAGTTTTTTATTTTCTACTTTCTACTTACCACACGCCAACCCATTCCGTAGGCTTCAACGTTGCAACGTCGTATACAGTAGCGAATTGATTTCCCATTGATATTACAGAATATCTGTATGAATCATTAGGATTAATATCTTGTCATGAAATATTTAAATATCACTCACAAAACAATATTTCACTTACCCCGATTCTAACTCGCTATTCCATAAATAATCACAAATTGCAGCTTCGATGTCATCAATTCCGGTTGGAATGTCCGCTTTTTCAACCTACAATTTTGCATACAAATTTTTGTCACAACAACATAATAAAAATCAAATTAAGTATTCTTTTATTAAACTTACCTTCTGCTTCTTCTTCTGGGGTGCAGGACATTCCGAATCCAAAACTGCTGCTATAACACTCTCCGGTGTATAAATGACATCGACTTCCTTCCTCCTCATTTCTTCCATCTCTTCTTCTTCCTCCTCCCTCTTTTCTTCTTCATATTTTTTCAGTTCATCGTACTTTTTTCTACATAGCTCTTCATATCTTTTATTTCACCCTTCATGAGCTCCTTCATCCGGTATTTATCACCACCCCCCTTCACCCCCGTTCACTCCTCAAATCAACAACCTCCTTCACCACTCCCTCAAATTTTTCTCCCGTCACCATCTAATATCACCCCTTAACACCGAAACTTCTTTCACCACTTCACCCCTCAACCCTCTTCTTTCACCACTCCATCTATTTTTCCTTCCACTACCCCCTTATGCCTCTCGAGTTTCTCTACGACTTGATCAAGTTCTCTTCGACTCTTGATTGTCTTTGCATGATTTCAAATTGGATTTTTTGATATCAGCCAATTCAGACATCAAAATGTCGAAGTTACTCTGTTTTGCTTCACCGTCGTCCCACTCACCTTCATCCCCCAATACAACCATCCCCCTTTCTTCTCCTCTGCCTCCACTGCCTCCTCTACATCCTTGCCAATAACCTTCAAAAAATTAAATTACAATATTAAGACATGATTATATTCTTAATATTATTTAATTACATTTATTACCATTTCTTGCTTCTTCCCTCTATCCAACTTCAACTTCACCATCACTCTAACCACCTCTTCCTTCCCCCATGCACGGATGCGTGCCACTCCGGTTCTTTCATAAGCCGGCACTGCCTCACAGCCCGACCAAAAATCGAACAGTGCAACCTGCATTTATAATAAAATTAGAATTTTTATAAAAACACAAAAAGTGATTCAACTCATTTACCTCTAAGATTGCTATGCACCCTTTGAGGTATCTCTGGCTGCCCTTTTTAAAGGTGATAATTGATTCAATCAATCTCGAATGGATATATTCAGCCCAATTGAATTCACCCTTCAAGCCTTCATCGCAAATGAGCTTCATATATCCTTGTCGTTGACGTATCACCCGTTGGACAAGAAATATACCGACAAGGTACAATAGAACTCGGGCCTTCAGCTCATCCCCCAAGTAAGATCCACTTTTGATATCCTCTTCAACTCAGTATATGTCACCTTATGATTCAAACCATATTTGGAGGCAAGTGCTTTCCAGTTCTTACTCCTACAGACTTCTATAACACTTTTGCCTTTGTTTTGTACCCCCAATACGGCTGCAGCAGTCGATACCCCAGAGGGAATGAATAATCACCATACTTAGCCATACATTGACTGACGTCAAATTGTGCCATCAAGGATCGACACAATTCCCTCCGAATAGGTCGATCCCTTACTCCGATCAACGATCCAAAACTATTTCTCCCAGCACATTCAACTGACCCTTCTCCTTAAGGTGTTTTAATTAATAATTCACCCTTTTAATGCTGCATCTTGTCGAAACTTCCTACATTTTTAACAATATATAATGTTATAGTTCTTATATATTTTGTATCAACGTATTTACAAGTTTAATGAATACCTTATTTTCATGTGCTTTCCTCCGTTCTTTGTATTCTTTACTATCATTCCTTGACTGTGTGATGTAAGGTTCCTTTTCAGCATCACTCATTGAATTCCATTTGGACCTCACATCTTTTTTCACCTAATATTAAACATAAACGTTTCTTAATCATACATTAACACTAAATACTAATACTACTCAATGTCAATTTCATTTTACATACCGAACCGCTCTGTGTGCCATCTCCCTTCATCCTTTTGCATTCGGCCATACTGTTAACATTTAAAATTGTAATCAATTTAAAGTTTATCGATACTTTAATCCAATTACCATTTCAACAATAATAACAAAAAGACATTGATACTTACTAGAAGTACATATACCACCCTTTGGTGCTTTCGAGTCTCGGCCTCAATTTCAAAGTCATCTACTCCACCAACAATTTTCCAACCCATTGACTCCATTTTTCCTTCATATATCAGTTTACGCAAATCAAATTATTTTGTTACATACACTTTTCAATATACAAATATAGATAACTACTCTTGTGGTAAACGGTTTTCTTCAAAGAATTGAATGGCCACACCAAAATGTGTCGGCACATTTATACAACCTATAATATCATTTTCTACCTATATATTTAATAAAAGTATCGACATTTATATTTTTCCTTGAATATCTATTTCTACCTGCAATCGGTCCCAAATGCTTCCTTACTCCAAAACCCCAAACAACACATAAAAAACCCTATCGCGATTACTGTAATAATAAAAATTAGGGTTTCGACAACATACTTTTCGATTCGACTGCAGCAACAACAACAACTTCGCTTTAGAAACGCCTTCTGAAATGCAGCAACAATTACTCTTCGATTTCAAAAACTCGTCCGTTCTATCTATTTTCAGAGGATATTTAGCTTATATTTTCATCGATATGTTATTTATATTTAATCGATACAAATACAAAAGTGTCGATACTTTTATGTCAGGTGTCGATACTTCGAAAGGATAATTACCTATTTCTTTGAAAGCGTCGATAATTTATTACACGTACTTACGAAAGTATCGACACTTTCAATATATCCGGTATCATTTTACCGTTTTTATCATTTTGATACCGGTTTTATCATATTTTTACCTGTTATATCGTTGTGGATCGATATTTTTTTTTAAAGTATCGACACATTATAGGCGCTATAACTGCTTCTCTTTTAAATTCACAAAGTGCGATCCTTATATAACGTATCGACACTTTTAAATTTACCGGTTTTATCATTTTGTTACCGGTTTTATCATATTTTTACCTGGTATATCGTTTTGGATCGATATATTTTTTAAAAGTATCGACACTTTTTAGGATTTAAAACTGCTTTTAAAGTTATGTAATTTATGTTTCAATTTATTTAATAGTGTTTCATGTTTTCCACCTACAATATTAATTTAATAATTTAATTTACACAAAATTTTATTGATTGTTTTGATATTTTATAAAATATTATTTAGCATTTAAATTTAACAATATTAACCAAATATAATAATAAATATGTTTTCAACAGTGAAATAAGTATGGACACTTTTATAAAAATGATATATACTTTTTTGAAAGTTATGTAATTTATGTTTCAAATTTTTTAATAGTGTTTCATGTTTTCCACCTACAATATTAATTTAATAATTTCATTTACACAAAAAATTAATTGATTGTTTTGATATTTTATAAAATATTATTTAGATTTTAAATTTAACAATATTAACTAAAGATAATAATAAATATATTTTCACAGTGAAATAAGTATGGACACTTTTATAAAAAGGATAGATAATTTACAATATAACAAGTAAAAATATGACAAAACCAGATTCATTATGACAAAACCGGTAAAATTTACTTGATATGTTAAACGTATGGACACTTTTATAAAAAGGATAGATACTTACCGATAACCAAAGTTTACCGGTTACCAAATTTTTTAATAGTTTTTCATATTTTCTACCTAAAACATTATTAGTTGTCAACATAATAGGTACCGCTAAACCGAATTTATTAAATACATTTTAATGTATCCGGTAATGCTGTATATTAGCCGTATATTAACCCGCCTTTCCTGAGACGGGGAAAAAAGAAGAAGAGTGATTTTGATTTTCCACTTTGTCGCCACGTTATTAACTTTAAATATAATTAAAAAAGAGAAAGATACCTATTTTCTACATTTGGAAATTGGAATTATAATATTTAATGCTTAAATTATCATTTGATTAGTGATTAAATAAAAAAAATTCATTTCTGAATATGTAACACGTAAATATAATATTATTTATGACAAAGATAAACAAATAAGCAATGATATTGTTATTAGTTTCGACCAAAATTTACTATTTGAATCATAAGAGGTGAGCCACGATGATAGATCGATCAATCAATTTATCATCTTTATTAACCTATCAACTCACCTTAAACCACCACTTCAACTATTTACCATCAACAAATAACATTGAGTTTTAGAAAACTTCCAAAAAAAATAATTTAAATATTAAAGTGGATGAAAATTAAATATCAAAATAAGAAAACCAATTTAGTTAAGTGAATAATAGGGAATAAACTTTATTCTTCTAATGAATAGATAATGAATGGAGTGGGGTAATAGATTGATGCAAATAAAAGGAAATCAAATTACATATAATGATTGATGATGTATCATCATGGTTGATGCGTGTTTCTCTTTTGATTTGAAAATTACTACATAGTTACGTATAGAATAGAGCTTAGCAAGGCATGCGTCACCACCATAGAATCACGTCCATATATAAAGAGCAATGGAGCTTATCTCGGAACAAATGGCAGAGCTCCTGTTATTTCACACAATAAAGATTGTAGGCTTGATAGCTCAGCTTTAAAGATCATTACGATTATTCGTTCTCAACCTTTGCTTTCCTCCACATTTGTAATATGTTCATAATATTCATTCTAATGACTACCATAAGATACGAAGACATGCATGAATGAGAAATACACACATTTTTTAATGACTACCATTTGACTAATCCACCTCCATATATTGGCAAAAGGGTGATAACTGCTTTCGCTATTATCTTTATATCTCCCCATGCATGCATCATCATGCATCAACTCACTTTTGGAGCACTAAAACAAATACAGTCCACAAATGAAAGATCAAAGAAAGCTTATAGATGAAGGAACACTTCTTCCACTAAAACCCTAAATAAAGATATACAATATAATAACAACAAAAAGCAATGAGAGGATGAAGGAATAATGATAATAAAAATAAACAAAAGCAAAAGCCCTCTCTCTCCTCCCCACCTCGCCTTCTGCTTCTCCTCTCTTTAATTCTCTCCTTTCTTGGCCTCCGGTATTCCCCTTAGCACATGGATTCTCTACCTTATTAAAGAACCCATCAAACTTTATAAAAGAAATTTCTAAATATTAACAATGGTTTCCTCATCTGTTCCATTCTATTTAGATCCTCCCAACTGGCAGCAGGTAAGGTTTTTTTTTTTCCTTCATCATTTCTATCCATAGTTTGCGACTTTGTGCTCCCAAAATAAAGTGAATTCAAAAGATAAATATTCCTATTCCTTTGTGATATTTTTACTGATATACCAACTATTTTTTCTTCTTTTACAAGTGTGACGATTTACTTTGGTTTTTGGGTTTGGTTTGTTTTTGTAGCATCATAATCATCAACATGGAACTGGTACTGGTAGTGAAAATCCTCAGCTTCCACCACCTTCTCATGTTGGGGCTGGTGGTGGTGGTGGAGGCCTCTCCATAAGGCCTGGTTCAATGGCTGATCGAGCCAGGCTAGCAAAGATTCCACAGGCAGAAGCAGCCCTGAAATGTCCGAGGTGTGAGTCCACTAACACCAAATTTTGTTACTTCATAACTATAGCCTTTCACAGCCACGTCACTTTTGCAAGACGTGTAAGCGGTATTGGACTAGAGGGGCGCCCTTAGAAATGTTCCGGTCGGTGGAGGATGCCGAAGAAACAAGAAAAACAAGAGCAGTAGCAGTAGCAGCTCGAAATCCACCGCTTCTGCCGAGAAGCAAGGACAAGGTGGTTCGAATTCAACAAATGCTGTTAATAGTCCTTCTGAAATCACAGGTCATTTGCCACAGCAAACGCCTCGTTTACCCTTCATGGATCTTTGCAAAGTTTTCCTCAGTTTTGGTTTGGGAAATATTGGCTTGAACTTTAGTGGAATTCAAGGGGAAACAAATGGCAGTGCACAAGCTGAGATGCGATTTCAGATAGGAACTCATCAGCAGTTCCCTTTGTTTGAGCCAACTAATGGTTTATACTCATTTCAAAGTGAGAGCATGGAAGGACCATCTTCCATGGTGGGAGAAAGCCAGCTTCTCCGTTCCATAGCTTCAAGCTCTAGGGTTTCTCAGCTAGCTTCAGTGAAAAAGGAGAACAACAACAACAACAACCAAGGGTTAAATCTATCAAGATCAGTGATGGGCCGTGTTTCGGAAAATAATGAGTACTGGGGAGGAGATACTTGGACAGATTTATCAGGTCCTCAACTCTTCTAATACTAATCATATCTTATAGCTGGTTTCAATCTTTCTTCATTGACAGCAGTTTAAAGCTTTAATCACAAATATTATTAGTTGACATACACGTTTCAGTGTTCCCTTGATTACCTTGACTCGCTCACAAGCTTCAACATCACAAAACACAGCGATTGACAGAATTGATGTTGCATGTTTGATAGTGTGTGTGTGTATATATATATTGGGTTTTATTAAGGTATTTGTTTGGTTATTTTGTTTGCATGGAGCTTGTTTACTGATATGTTCTCTCTGTTTATGTGTGAAGTTAAGGGATCTGTTATATGACATTAATATAAGCTAACTTTCCTCTCTGAAATACCCATCTCCCATTCCTATATTCTATCATGCACGGGAAGTTAAGATTTATAGCATTTAAGGTATATCACCTTGCTCTCGCTTGTGAGTTTGATTCAACTCGACTCCAAACTTCATCGGCCTCCCCATGCAATTGTAAACTGTTCACCTCTAGGCCTAGAGATGGACAGAGGGATGTGGTCACTCCCTAAAAGTTTCAAAATCCTATATAATTTAGGTACTTTGTATTTTCTATTAATAATCTAAATTTTCATTTTTGAAATTTTCTAATTTTCTTTCTCTATGTTTATAACATAACTTCTTAAGTTTATATTTGACCTAAATTTTGTATTCGTCTGTGTACATATACAAGGTTGTGCACTATATTACAGTGGTTGAATGAACAAAAACAGTGGTTTTTCAGTCTTCTTACACAAATTCTGACTCGTCCCAGCTAGTGGGAATTTCCTAATCTAATGATTTCATATTTATGTTAAGCATCATTGTGAGATAGAACCTATTCCTTAAAACAAAGAAAAAGAAAGGGTATCAAAGGGGATATTTGCTTTCCTCTTTGCAGGACCAAAGGCTACTGCCTTACATCAACGAATAAAGCAATTCTTATGATAATTTCGAGAAAAAAAAACACAATTTGAAAATGACATTAATGTATAACATGTTAATATTTAGACTGATATAAAGTTTATTTTACAATTGTTTGCGCTTATAATCACATGTCAATCTAATATTTTTTTATTAATTCAAGAAAAATCAACACGATAATTATACAAAAATGGCAGCATCGCTGCATCTGGACATGAATGAGAAATTGTGTACGTAACAGTACTGATTAGAATAAACAGTTAGTAATCAAAGTGACATTATGTGATGACGAAAATGTGGGTGGAAATTGGAATTGGAAAGGGAAAAGAGAAATTCAGATAAAGAAAGGGAGAGATAGGGTTTTTTCAATGGTAGTGGCAGTGATGATGACAGATTAGACATGGATCTTTAAAGTTGTATTATTACATATTAAGATTCTGAAGTTATGGTTCCTAATAAATACATATTTTAAAATGTGTAGTAATTTTTCTAATAAAAACTTTTATATTTTAAAGGATGATTCTTCTACGCTATACGAGTGGTGATGAGCATCACTAATGATGAATACCGATAAATTAATTTATAAAACGTTAAAATTTTAAAAGAATTTACGTGTAATTATAAATTAGTTAAAAATTTAAAAGTAAATTATTTAAAATAAAAGGTAAATTATATCAGTGACACCTAATTATTGCCTCTTTTTATTTTAATTATCATTTTTAAAATTTTGTCAATAATGTCACTCAAGTACTATTTAAATGAATTCACTAAAATCTCTTGCTTTTAATATTTAATGGAAAAGTTGATGTGACCGTCATAACGTCCCTTTTTATTTTAAAAGTATTTTATGTTTTTAAAGAAAGTTTATTTATGACTTATTATTTGAAAGTACTTGATTTGTTTTGGATTCACCATCGTCATTAAGGTTAGCTAGGTCGATTACCTAAAAACGCATTTTAGAATATTAAAGAAATATTTAAAAGATATGAACCAGTCCATGTTTACCAAAAACTCAATTTAAAGGGCTCAGGAATCGGTTATGCGAGGGGAAGAAAAATCATCATCACCACGTCCAAAATTTGTACCAAATCGCTTATACATTGTCAATGAAGTAAAATTATGGAATCGAATATAAAGCTAAAATATGATACATTTATTAAAGTTTAATTCATTTGCCTCGACTTATTGCATTAGGGAAAATCATTAAATTTGAAAAGAAATATTGAGATTCACACATCCTCCAATATGAAAGTTATCTCTTATATTTCTTATCTACAAAAGAATATTCCCTCTTCGGTTTAAAATCAATAAGCGGATAAAAATCGAATACACATAATTACAAAAAAAGTTTATTATTTTAGAAACACATAAGCTAATATTTAAATTAGAGTCAAAGAACAAATTAATTAACTTTACTTTTATAAAATAGTAGATTTATTTTGAGTTCATATTTTGTTAGAATTCACTTTGAATCACACTTCTTTAAAGTAGTGTTTTTCTTGTCCATTCTAGGACCAATGTTCTCAAAAAATTTCAAGTAAGCTATTAAAAATATATTAATACCTAATAAGAGATACACAAAAGATTGGTTAAAAATGATTCATAAATCAAAACAAAATAAGTATGATAGAATAAAATACAAGAAAATTAGCGTATAAATATATAAAGTTAAGAAGTATTGAACAAATTATACATAGTAATAATAAAGCATTTAGTATCATTCATATTATAACAATGAAAAAGTCCGAAACAAAAATTAAGCAATTAATTACGTTATTATTATTATTAACACAAATTATAAATTACCAGGCAACATGATTATTCCATAAAACGAATAAATTAAAATCATGTTTGCAGGGCAATATTTGAAGAAAAATAAGCAAAAACTAAAAAATAACCTAATAATTAAATTAGGGTTACATTAAAACGAACAACAAATCACAGGGCAAATAGGACATTATTCCATATAATTTCGTAAGAATCAACTGAAATAGTGGCCATAGTGGAAACAAGACTAAAGTTAAGAACCTAGAGCATAATATGACCATCTTCAGATAACAAACACATGAGGCCCAAAATGTAATAATTCAGAATTAACCACTGAGAACATATATTTAACCGAAAGCTAACAATAAGCAAACAATGACCAAAGTGCCAACGAAATAAATTTAAATAAAGTATAAATAATGTAAATAGCATTCAGTGACTGCAATGGAATGTTACAAATAAGAAGGCTTGAAATGGGGTTTACCCACATGCTAAAATATACTCCTGCCCCTCCCAAAACTACGTCGTTTCATGCATAATATATATGGTTAAAACCAAGCCAAAACCGGCCATTCCCCACCATTTGCTTCATTTCCTTTTTAAACCAAGGGAGGAGAGAGAGAGCAAAAACTCTCAACTCTCTCCTCTTCCTCCCTCACTTCCCCGCCATGGGGAAAGATAAGAAGTCGACGGCCGCGTAAGTCAGCGATGATGATGGTGAAAACCGAAAAGCCCTCTTGTTCCTTCCCTAAAACCCGACAATCAAGCCCCCTTTTTTAACCCCTAAAAAACGCAAGCTTTACCTTCTATGATGAAAGATTTATTTGGCTCCGGTGAGGCGACGGCAGTGGCTGTTCCAAAGGTGAGAACTTTCTTTCGTTTTTTTATTTTTCTTCTCTCTCGATCTGAATCCTCGTTCAATATATCTCTTTGGTTTCTCTTAGTTCGACCCCCTTTCTTTTGGTTGTTTTTTTTTATTTATGGCTTTTCGGATGAAAATTATGAGATCTATTTGGTAGGGAAATGATTTCCCTAAGCTTGAATAGATAATTTCAGGATATTTCAGGATTTATTTCGTTTTTTTAATGTGTCCTTTGATTCTTTGGATTTTTAACTGATTTTTGTATTTGGTTTATTGTTTGGCTGGACTTGCTAACGATGACGGCTCGGGAAGTCCTCGGTGACGCTCACGCGACGGGGATGTTAGAGGGTCAGCTCGTGCATCTTACATGTCAATCGACAGTTCATCTTGCTGGTGGCGGCTATTGCTGTTGAGGGTTTAAAAACCATAAATTTATAGCACTGATTTAAACCGTTGGATGGGTCCAGATCGTGCGGCTTAGAGTAGTGCAACACTTGAGATGAACCCAAGTCGGGTTTGGGCAACACAAGTGGGCTACTTGCTGGGCCTGAACAATTGCATTAGGCTTGGATCTTTTTGGGCTTCATTGGTCCAGTTCATTTGTAATTAATGGTATTTGGGCCAATTTGTATTTTGGATATGTCCATAAATAAATAAATGTTAGTATTTTATTTATAATAATATAATAGTAATAATAATATTAATAATAATAATAACTAATAATAATAAATAATTAAGACCCAGACAAAAACGGGTCTACAGTGACAGTTAAAATATTTGGTATAAGTACACATTTAATTCTTGTTACTTATATATTCTATCAGTTTGGTCTTAATTTTAATAAATTAAATCAAATTTAACCCTCTAATATGCCAATTAATTAATCGGAGAGGAATACAATTTAATGTCAGCTAATAGAAATTTTCTTTTCTTTTTATCGGCTTTTATTATTTCCGATTCAATGCTAGCATTTCTCCGTGTTCTTTATTTTTAGCTTAAAATACTATATTTTACATTGATACATGCAAGACAATTAGCGTGACAAATTCATATGTTTAAATTATATCTTTCAATGATTTTAGGAGTTTAAATTACATGTTTTATTTTATTTTGCAATTACTTTTAGACCATTTTTTTAAAAATATTTATTTTTTATTACTCAACTATCCAAGTATTATAACTTTACTTTTATCTAATTCGTCGTATTATAAGTAAAATCTAATTGTTTTTGATTAATTTTTAGAGTTTAATATTGATTTTACGTAATAGATGTATTTTGAAATTAAAACGTTTGATATTAATTTTTTTAATTTCTCAAAAAATGAAATCAATTTTTTGTAAGTTTTATTTTATTTTCTTTCTTGTTTGTTTTCCTACAAATTGAAAGAATAAAATGGATAAATACTACTCTGGCACCATTTGATTTGAGGATTAATTTATTTTAATTTATTAAAATTAGGACCAAATTGATAGAATATATAAGTAACATGGACCAAAAGTGTAACAATATCAAATATTTTAACTGTCACATCAGCAATTTTGTTAAATGTTAACTACAAGTGGTTTAATTGAATGCATTTAAACAGTTGAGTGACCTGATTGACAAAATTTCAAAAATGGTGTCAAAATAGAAAGGGGCAATAGTTAAGTTGTCATTTGTATAATTTACCTTTTATTTTAAATAATTAACCTTTAAATTTTCAATAATTTATAATTATATGTTGAGCCCTTTAGAATTTTAAATATTTATAAATTAAATTAATGGTGTTCATCAATAGTAGTGCTCATCTGGTACTCTTCGAGCGTTGTAGAATTTTCCTATTTTAAATTATATACATCAAACAACTGATTTTTTTACTTATGAAAATATCATCTTACATCTATATCTAGTTACTGGTTTGTTGTCTAAGAATTGTTTTATTTTAATATCCCATCCAAAAGTTATCAGTATTTATCAAATGTATATATTCTTATTTAATATGTTTTTATATAGAAAGATATTCTTATTTAATATAAGATTATTGTTGGGATTTTTCGAAAGCTCAAATCGACAACCGAAGGGGTTCGTCAAGAGGGTCGGAACAGTTTTTGTGTTTAGGAAGTAAAGAGATTGAAAGATAGAAAATTGCACATCGATTTATAGTGGTTCGACTTCTCAACCAAGTCTACATCCACTACCTTAGCTTCTCACCAAGGATTTTCCAACAAATTCACTAATTTGTTCTTTCATTTTCAAGGACAAAGAGATAACCTTTACAACTCCCTAGTTTTTCACGGGCTAAACTAGAACCTTTCCCTAGCTTTTCACGAGATCAGCTAGTACCTTTCCCCTTTACAAAAGGATAAAAGAAGTAAACAAATAAACCTCTCAAAGGTAGGTGTTTACAAGAATTAAGCTCACTAAAACAATATTTACAAGAGAGAATGAAAATAAGAATGAAAAACTTCTTCTCTTGTGTTTGAATGCTTGGATAGTTGTTATCTTCCTTCTTCATGTGTCCTCATCTTGTATTTATAGCTTGAAATGCGTTTGAAGTTGTATATAGCCGTTGGGGATATTTTAGAGCCATTTGGGGATTATTTTTCTGCAAAACAAGGCTGTCCATAACAGGGGTTATTGATAGGGGTATTGGTACCCCTTCATTAAATTCAAATCAACTAGCCTTTAGAGCCTTGGGGTATCGGTACCTTAAAAGGGGCATCGGTACCCATTTTGCATTCTGTAATTTGAGCCTTCATAGGGCATTGATACCCATTCATAGGGGTATCAGTACCCGTTCATAAGAGGTATTGATAGGGGTATCAGTAGCTCTTAGTATTTTTGCTCAAATATGAATTTAATGGACTTTGAATTATTTTTGAAATCTTTTGAAAACTTTGAATAAATTCAATTCAAGTACAAAAACATTTTGCCTTAATTTGTTATATCGAAATATACTTATAAAATCTCCCCCTTTTTATATAACAAAAATTTGAAAAATTGTTTTTGGCAAAACTCCCCCTTAATAAAATGTTTAATGAAAAAGATACCAATTGTTTACAAAAGGATACCAATTGTTTAAAAGGATACCAATTGTTGGAAATATATAAAATGGTAAGCTCGCCCTTTTTCATTAAGAATTGAAATTTTCAAAACCATACTTCTCCCTTTTTTGTTATATCAAAAATAATTCAATCTTTGAAGTTCTAAATAACATGGAGAGTGAGTGATAAATTTGACATTTAAAATTTATTTGAAAAATCAAAAGCTCCCCCTCAATAAATGCATTTCAAACAAAATTTAGCTTTAAGAACTTGACACTTAAACAAAATTGAATTTCAACAAAGAATAACAAACATGTTAGTAGTACATGAAATTCAATGTATCCAAGTCTAAATACTTTATGCAATATCAATTGTTGAAATTTAGTGCATATGCATAAAGTTTTCTAAAAATGTTATGCATTTGAAAAATTTGATATCAATTGTTAGAGATATATCTATTTCATTTAAACACATGCATAAACATTTAAATTTAGGTCAAAATTCAAAATTTGTAAAATAAAAGTATTTGAAAAGTTGATATCAATTGTTAAAGAGATATCATTTGCATTAAAACCAATTTTGACCAAAATTTCATTATGATAACTAAAAATTATGAAAATCATTAACACTTAAAAAGTTCATCATACCAATTTGTTTTCAACATACATGAGATTAAAACAATACATAATCATTCAATATCAAAACTCATGCATGCCTAAATCCAAATGAGCAACCAAATAACAAAAATCAAAAGCATTAAACTTAGAGGTTACCCATTCCTTTTTCATGTGTGGCTATAGCATCTGATTTCGTCATCTTCATCACCATTGCTCCCACACACTACAAGAGATATTTATTTGGATTTTGGTATCCAAATTGCTTTGGATCATTGGAAGTTAGTTTCAATGCCCCTTGTTCCCTTGGGAACCCATACTTGTCTAATTTTAAAGGATTTTCTTTTCTTTATAGTACAAGTATGTTTCAAATGACCATGAAAATGACAATGTGAGCATTTTCCCATTGTTAAACATATGTGTTGTTTTTAGAAATTAATGCTTTTTCTTTTGTTAAGCTTTCAACCTTAACTTTAAATCAAAATTTTCTTTTTCTAAAACATTGATTTTGACTTTTGAAAGCTCTAAATTATTTTGCAAAATTTCATTTTTATTTTCAAAATCAACTTTTGCTTTCAAAACCAATTTTTTTCATTTTTAAGTTTTGAAATTAATTTCTTATATTTGGAATTCATGGTCTCATATCCTAAATACAACATATTATAAGCATCTTGTAACTCATAAAAGAACATGAATTTAATTCATTGGAATCATCTTCATCACTCCAAGTTGTAACAATGCCTTATTCTTAGATGATCTCTTCTTTCTTAGAAGGGGACAATCATACTTGACATGCCCCGTTCTTTGACATTGAAGCACACCGGGGACTCTTCATTTTGGTTGATTCATGCTTCACTTCCTTGGAAGTCATGAATCTTTTTAACTCTTTGAAGAGCTTGGCCATCTCATCTTCTTGTTCATCATCATCGTCTTCATCCACCTCATCACTTGAATCTTGATAGCTTCATTAGTGGATTTGAAGGCAATGCCTACCTCCTCATTCTTCTTGTTTTCTTCTCTTCATCTTTTTATTCTTCCTTTAACATTATTTCAAGAGTGAGAAGAGAAACCAATTAGCTCGTCGAGAGTGAGAGACTTTAGGTCTTTAGCTTCAATAATAGTCACCTTCTTCGATTGCTATGACTGGGAAGATAGTAGATCATCTTCTTACAAGCTTCTCATTAGGGATTACTTCTCTAAATCCTTTGAGATTGTTGACAATCACGGAAAATCTATCTGTCATAGCTTTGATGTCTTCATCGGGTTTCATCTTGAAGTTCTCGTAGCTATGGTTGAGAAGACTTATCTTTGTTTCCCTCACTTTATCGGTTTCTTCATGAGTGACTTGGAGCTTATCCCAAATATTACAAGATGAGATTTTTCCAGATTCATCTACGCCTAAAGCACAAAAGAGAATGTGCATAGCCTTGGCATTATACTGGAACTTTTTCTTCTCTTCATTGCCCCAATCATCTATCTCACGGGTGGAGTGGAGTAACCCTTCATGATTGAGTTCCAAGCTCCTAGATTGTAATCTCGAATAAAGAACATCATCTTATTCTTCCAATGAGCATAATTTGCTCAATTGAAGAAGGGTAGCTTGTTGACCGGTTGTGAATCCATAATAGGGAATCTTCAATGTAATAGGCACTGGAGGTTGAAGCAATTTCTTTGTCTGTTGCATCGGAATTGGTAGAGCGTCTTTTAGGATCGTCTCAGGATGTTAAACCTTCTAACGAGTTAAGCTCTGATACCAATTGTTGGGATTTTGCGGAAGCTCAAATCAAGAATCGAAGGGGTTCGCCAAGAGGGGTCGAAATATTTTTTGTGTTTAGGGAGTAAGGAGATTGAAAGATAGAAAATTGCACAGCGATTTATAGTGGTTCGACTTCTCAACCAAGTCTACATCCACTACCTTAAATCCTCACCAAGGATTTTCTAACAAACTCAATAATTTGTTATTTATTTTTCAAGGACAAAGAGATAACCTTTACAACTCCCTAGTTTTTCATGGGCTAAACTAGAACCTTTTCCTAACTTTTCACGGGATCAGCTAGAACCTTTTCCCTTTACAAAAGGATAAAAGAAGTAAACAAATAAACCTTTCAAAGGTAGGTGTTTACAAGAATTAAGCTCACTAGAACAATAATTACAAGAGATAATGAAAATAAGAATGAAAAACTTATTCTTTGTGTTTGAATGCTTGGATAGTTGTTCTCTTCCTTCTTCAAGTGTCCGCAGCTTGTATTTATAGCTTAAAATGAGTTTGAAGTCGTATATAGTCGTTGGGGATATTTTGGAGCTGTTTAGGGATTATTTTTCTACAAAACAAGGCTGACCATAACAGGGGTATTGATAGGAGTATCGGTACCCCTTCATTAAATTCAAATCAACTAGCCGTTTACTAGCCGTTGGAGCCTTGGGGTATCGGTACCTCTAAAGGGGTATCGGTACCATTTTTGCATTCTGTAATTTAAGCCTTCATGGTGTATGATACCCATTCATAGGGTATCAATACCCGTTTATAAGAGGTATTGATAGGGGTATTGGTAGCTCTTAGTATTTTTGCTCAAATCCGAATTTAATGGACTTTGAATTATTTTTGAAAACTTTGAATAAATTCAATTCAAGTCCAAAAACAATTTGCCTTAATTTGTTATATCGAAATATAGTTCTACAATTACTAAATTAATGACAAAATTATTATTTAGAGAAAAATAAATTTTTTGATGGAAATGAAATTGGATTACTTAACTGAAAGATATATGGCTATGAAGCTGGGTTTAAGCGAAACGAAA
This sequence comes from Hibiscus syriacus, assembly GCF_006381635.1. Taxonomy (NCBI): domain Eukaryota; kingdom Viridiplantae; phylum Streptophyta; class Magnoliopsida; order Malvales; family Malvaceae; genus Hibiscus; species Hibiscus syriacus. The sequence continues at coordinate 23,293 of NW_024062428.1, forward strand.
TTAGGTTCAAAATATTGTATAGATAAATAAACTAAAATTTTATCTATAATCACTAACACTTTAAATTAGTATAATCCTATCACAATATTTAGAGTAGGTTCTAAATTGACACTTTCTCTTTCTCCTAAATTGTAAATTGTGGGTTTGAAAATTTCCTACCCTAAAGAAATTATTCGAAAAAGTATTAATATAATACTGTCTATTAATAATTAACGAAAATAATAATGAAACCCTTTTAAATAATATTTAAATTAAATATTTTTAGATCATGAATGTTTAATATGAATTATAAAGGCTTAATTCTCAAATAAGTACCCAAACTATCGCTTTTGTGCCAATAAGTGCTATAGTTTTTTTTAGCCCATTCGGGTGTCTAACATTACAAACGTTACCCTTTTAGATGCCCAGGTCGCCAACGCCGTTGGTTTTCCCCATTAAGTGACACGTGTCAACACATGATAATTTTAAAATTTTATATAAAATTTTAAAAAATGAAATTATATATTTAAAAAAACATAAATTTGAAATAACCCCTAAACTTTAAAAACTTTCATTTCAACCCCTAAACCCACGTCGATCGTTACCTTTTACCGTCGAAGAAGCTCCACCCGACCTCCCCTTCCCGCTCCCCCCGACGACATAAACCCTATGAAATCGTGACCGATTGACGATCAATAGACCACAAATCAAACATTTAAATCTCACAAACCCTAGGATGAAAACCGTGATCCCACGCAAATTTCGACGGTGAATCGATGACAATTACGACATTATATAACTAAGATGATATCAAGGACTAAGTCGGCGACGGCGCTGGTTGTCGAGATGCATCGACAGCGGATTAAGGTTAGATTTAGTATTTTTGGATTGTTTTAATATAAGAAAAGTAAGGTTTTTTTATAAACATAATAATATTTTTAATATTTTTTATAATTTTTTTTAAATTATCAGGTGTTGACATGTGCACTTAACGAAGAAAATAATGACATTGACGACTTGGGCACTAAAAGGGTAACTTTTATGATTGATGAAGCTCGTTCGATCAACCAAAAATGAGCCAAGATGGGTGAATTGGCTTTTTGAAGTTTAAGGAGTAAGGAGTATAAAAAATAAGAAAATTTGCACAATGATTTATAGTGGTTCAACTTATCAACAAAGTCTACATCCACTACCTAAGCTCCTCACTAGGATTTCCTACAAATTCACTAATTTATTCTTTCATTTTCAAGGATTAGGAGTAACATTTACAACTCCCTAGTTTTTCACTTGGCTAATTTAGAATCAAAACCCCTTTACAAAGGATAAGAAATGTAAATAAGAAGACCTCTCTAGGTTGGTGATTACAAAGATAGCTCACAAAAACAAAACCTAAGGATATACAATTAAGCTCAAACACAAATAATTATAAAAGAAAGAAATAAGGATTGATTTTTTTCCTCTTGTGTATTAATGCTTGGATAGGTCTTGGCCTATTCTTCAAGTGTTCAACTTGTTTTTATATGTTGGAATGAGTACTATCCATTTTAGCCGTTGGGGATGATTTGGAGCCACTGGGAGCTGAAAAATTTGTAATTCTACTTAGGGGTTTCGAAACCTTCATTTAAAATTTTGACCGTTTGAGTAGGGGGTTTCGAACCTTTAAGGGGGTTTCGAAACCTGTACGCCAGATTTACATTCTGCCTTAGTGGTCTCGAAACCAGGCCCAAAATTGTTGTTTTACCTTTTAAAAAACTTAAAAACTTGAATTATTTTTGCAATTTTTAATAAATTCAATTTGGTCCAAAAACATTTTCTCTTATTTGTATATCAAAATTGGTTTTATAGTAACGTTTGTAACGTTAGACACCCGGATGAGTAAAAAAATTTGTAGACACTTATTTGATAAAAAAAGTATAATTTGAGCACTTATTTGTGCATCAGCGTTATAAAAGTATTCTGTTTTATTAAAAAAAGATAAACTAATTAATTATTGAATTTCCTACGTTATGTGATAAGTGGGAGGGAATCGAGTTTACAGGTTTGGAGCGCTGTGAAGCGCTCATCACCTAAGAAAGGAGAATAACCGAAGGATCCGGTAATACAGTTAAAAAAGTTTTCCCACTACATGTTTTAAATTTCAGACTGCGTTTCGTTTAGAAGTTACGTTTTCCTTATTCTTCTGGAACTCTTGAGGCGGGTAGTTCAGATCATCTTTCTCGTTGCTTTTTTTCGAAGGTATACTATTTGGTCCTTGAGAAAATATATAGCGGAAAAAGCTATATAATACGATAATCGAATATTCAGGTTCCCGTTTCTCATGTGATATTACGATTCTTGATTTTTCGATCTGCATTCGATTGGCAGTCTGATTACTTGGCGGAAATTTATGTATCCATTCTGATAGTTTCGACTTTGTTATAATTGCTTTCAAGTTTCTAACGATGCCACCGTATACGGATGTTTTGTGATTTCATTTTGATAACGATCCTTGAATTAGCTTTTCTTTTTCTTCCTTATTTTTGCAACTCTAATTATTATCACCAAAAAGCTAAATAAAATGAGAATGTATGATCATATGAAGGTTCCATTCCATAATAGTACTCCATTAGCTTTTCCAGAACAAAGTGCTTGCGATGGATTATTATAGTAGACTAGGAATTTTGTCTTGAATTTTAACTTTAAATTTCTGGTGAACGTGAATGATTGGTCATTTATCTTGGCTCGTAATTGATTCAATCATGCTGGTCGAGTTGTTGTTTGTGAATTGCTTCACTTACTTTTGTGATGTTGATCTAAACTCCGAAAGTTTTAGTTAATACAAGATGGCAGATGGTGAGGATATTCAACCACTCGTCTGTGACAATGGAACTGGAATGGTCAAGGTATCAATTTGTATACACTTTGATGTTTTACATATGATATTTTCTTATGATGTGTTTTTGCTCTTCCTAGGCTGGGTTTGCGGGTGATGATGCTCCAAGGGCCGTGTTCCCAAGCATTGGGGCCGTCCACGTCACACTGGTGTGATGGTTGGCATGGGTCAGAAAGATGCATATGTTGGGGATGAGGCTCAGTCCAAGCGTGGTATTCTAACTCTTAAATATCCAATTGAACACGGTATTGTTAACAACTGGGATGATATGGAAAGATCTGGCATCATACCTTCTACAATGAACTTCGTGTGGCTCCAGAAGAACACCCGGTTCTGCTCACCAGGCACCCCTTAACCCAAAAGCAATCGTGAAAAAATGACCCAGATATGTTTGAGACCTTCAATGCTCCGGCCATGTATGTGCTATCCAGGCTGTTCTTTCCCTCTAGCATGGTCGTACGACTGGTAAGCAAACCTTTACTACCGTTACCCATGTTACTCAGATTCAAGGGTAAGTGTCTGAAGTCGACACGGTATACTCGATAATTTCTTAGCTTTCTATATTTGGAGGGTTAGAGTTGGACCTTCATACCTTTATCTATATATGTGTTGGGCAGGTACTTGAAAAAAATGAAGAGTCCGAAAACATAGCTCTTAGTCTCTTAGAGTTAAACAATTTCGAAGTCAAAACTTGCATTTTGGTTAAAGACATTCTTGATATCATGCATGGTTGTTTGTCGATTTTAAGGGGGGAAATTTCCAAGTGGTTCACTTATCTCCCTATTTCTTGTTCTATGATATTGGGTTCATTAGTCATCTTCATGTTATTAAGTCTTCCTGATCCAACACCTATAACCTATGTTAGAACATAGAAGGACTTTGCTCATATTTCAACAGCTAACCATTCTCAAACAATGCTTGATGTAGGTATTGTTCTGGACTCTGGAGATGGTGTGAGCCATACTGTCCCCATTACGAAGGATATGCCCTACTCATGCCATCCTCCGTCTCGACTTGGCTGGTCGTGACCTTACTGACGCTCTCATGAAAATCTTGACTGAGCGTGGTTATTCATTCACCACTACAGCAGAGCGTGAAATCGTGAGGGGACGTGAAAGAGAAGCTGGCGTATATTGCACTCGACTACGAGCAAGAGCTAGAAACTTCCAAAACTAGTTCTTCCATCGAGAAGAGCTACGAGTTGCCCGATGGCCAAGTGATCACCATCGGGGCTGAGCGCTTCCGGTGCCCGGAAGTCCTTTTCCAGCCTTCCATGATAGGTATGGAAGCTGCAGGCATACATGAAACCACGTACAACTCAATCATGAAGTGCGATGTGGACATCAGGAAGGATTTGTATGGAAACATAGTTCTGAGTGGTGGAACTACCATGTTCCCAGGAATGCTGACAGGATGAGCAAGGAAATCACTGCCTTGGCGCCAAGCAGCATGAAAATTAAGGTGGTGGCTCCACCTGAAAGGAAATACAGTGTCTGGATTGGAGGCTCCATCTTGGCATCTCTCAGCACTTTCCAGCAGGTATCATGTACTCATAAGTTGGTTAATTAATAGCACATGAACTGAACACCATTCATACATTTCCTCATTGTGATTGGAATGCAGATGTGGATTGCTAAGGCAGAGTATGATGAATCTGGCCATCTATAGTGCACAGGAAGTGCTTCTAAAACTCTTGAGAGTGCAACAGCAGCAATTGCAATGCCTTGTTTTGTTTGGTTTTAAATCTATGTCATTTCTATTAATTCTTTATTCCTTCTCTTATTATTATTATTTTTTTGTAGTGTTCATTTTGTCGGGGGGAAAATGAACCAAGAACGGTGGAGATGACTATAGAGTTGATAATTCACTTGTTTTTATTTAACCGTGTTGATGTTTTTCCCATGAAGACCTGCTAAGGAAATGAATGAATTCAGAATATTCTTGTTAAATTCTCTCATTTATTAAAGGGTTATGTCTTTAATTGCGTTAAATTGGACAAATATCTTAACTATAATTTGATATGTGATATACATAATGATATTTTGACTAATAATAAATGATTATTAAATTCAAATAAAAACTAATTATAATGCTCCCTTCACTAGAAAGAACAATCGTTATACCTTTGAAAACTATTAACTTCTTGTCGGACAGACTTTTATTTACTGGAGCCTTTAGAAAGTCTGCAGCTTTGGGTACAAGCCTCCGAACCAACTATAGCATACAGTTTAAACTTTTGGCAGCAATGTGATTTATCAAAGCCAATTCAAGATTCGACAATTGTCGCACCCCAATTCCGGGGCTAACTTTTCTTAATTTATTATGAGGATTAGTTTGAAAATTTTGGTAAATTTTTTAGACTAAAATGACTTTTTAATTGATTTGAATCCAAAATCTGAAAGTGACCAAACGTCTAGGGAGCTATGGATGATTTACCCATTTCTTTTTGGGATGAGTATAAAAGCTTTCCCAAAATCAGATTTTCCATTTTTGGAAAGCTAAACACTCTCTTCCAAGTATCTATTTTAGCAAATATAAGTAAGGAATCTTCAACCGTCGATTTGTCGTTGACGTAGCTCCGGTGTTACACCACCCATGCCATTAGATTCCTTTTGTCATTCTGAGTCTAGTGATGTTCATCTTGTTTTCGTCGACGGAAGTGAGGAGGAGGTGAGCGATAGTAAGTTTCGACGAAGGTTATCGAGCTCTCCACGTTCACGAGGTGAACCGAGCTTGTAAGTGATTTAAATGTTTTAAAATGATTTCTAGACTTTTTTCGACGCTGAAAACCTCTACACGTGCCCCAGTGTCATCATTGTGCTTAGGGAAGGTCCACCGCTTGGTGGGCTTCTAGAAGCGGGTAAAACCTGACCGCTAACTCGATCAGAACAGACCCCATTACTCAATCCATCTGACTGCTTGATCCGTTCCGACCGATCCGTATTCTCTGTAACATCCTAAAACCGGGCTAGTGACCAAAGTGCAAGATTTTAAAAACTTTGTGTCTAATTTTGGAAAAAAAAATGAAAGTTCAAGGATTAATTGGAAATGATGTAAGTGAGATTGATTAGTAAAGATAGAAAGATAGAAGGGCATAATGGTCATTATATATGAAAATGAATTAAAATATCCTAAGTCGAGTATATATATATATATGTGGAAATAGGAAAGGAAGAGCTTCTGGTATTTGGGTGTTGCATAAGCTTAAGGAAAGCTTAAAGTGGTTTAAAACTCAAAGATGGATAAGTTATGAAATATTGAATATAAATAGTTTTTAAGTGAATTGTTGAAAGAGAGTTTGTAAATGAATTTAGAAGTCATATTTGACTTGTCATCAGTTAGAATAAGAGATTAAAGAGGTTAAAGAGGATGAATAACAAAGTTGAATAATTGGTAAGATTTTTAGTTTCAAGTGTTCTAATAAGATATGGATGTTTAGATGTGTTAAAGTGATATAAGATGGTTTGAGTGAGTATAGTTGAGTTTGAAGTAATAAGAGAAGTTCAAGGTATGGAGTTTATATAAGTTTGGTAAATTTTTGGGTTTACGGAGTGTATTTGGACAAGGGGTATCAATACTAGATGAACAGTACCGACACTTTAAGGCAAAATATGTGAAAATTTGGTATGGGTATTAATAATGTATGAACAGTATCGATACAATAAGGTAAAAGTGGAGTAAATCTTCACGAAGTATCGATATTAAAGGATGTAGTATCGATACTTGGGGCATCGATACCAAAGGGTCTAGTATCGATACCATTATAAGTTAAAATTCTAGATATCCAAAGGGTATCGGAACCGAATAGGGGTATCGCGATACCATAGAAGAGTAGTATTGATACTGTAGTGGGAGTACCGATACAATTGAGCCTGAATGTTAAATAAGTGTTTCCTTCAACTTAAGTTATATTGATTTGTTATAAGCAATTCGAACTCCGATATCATATAAGTCGTATATTGTGTAGATATCGACGAAGGCAATTCCAAGACGATTGAAGCTATAAGAGTGTACAAGAGTCATAAGTGTTTAAATTGACTAGTGAGGCTCAGGTGGTGCATATGATTGTAGTATATGATTATATGAAAATTAGACTTGCGATGAGTCTATTTCCATGTTTTGATTTATGAATGTATAAATATATATATAGTTGGTAGTTGTTAGTATGTGAATAGGTATTGTTATGTTCTTTGTTATGTGATATGATTTATGTAATGATGTGACTATGTGATATAAGTTACATGATCATGAACTATGTAAATAACAATGACTTATGTAATAACAAGAGAAATAATATAAGTTATGTAGTATAAATATAAATGATTATATGGACATGTAATATTAAGTGTAATGAGGAT